>NW_027763120.1:0-297 GCF_054177405.1 Leptonychotes weddellii
AATGACCTTATAATTGTGTAATTACAGTATTACAAAGTCATTGCTCTAAAATGGGGGGTGTCAGGAAATAAAAAGGAAAGAGTGAAAAGGCCCAAAATAGAGCATCCAAAAGGTGTGAGACAATATGAAGTGGTATAATGTATGTGTAAATGGAATCCTAGATGGAAAAGGGACAGAATGGGATAGAAGAACTATTTGAAGAGATATATTGGTTAATAATTTTCCAAATACAATGAAAGACATCAAATTACCAATCATAGAGGCTCAGAGAAGCCCAAGCAGGATAAATATCTCTTT
>NW_027763121.1:0-297 GCF_054177405.1 Leptonychotes weddellii
TCAGAGTTTTTGATTGCTTTGTTACTTTCAGACTAGAATGAAACAATGAGGGACATGAGAATTGGCACATAGAGCCATTAAATTGGTCTCATTTCACACTTGAAAAGCTAATTGCCCATTGGGTAAGCTTTGGCCAATAGGAAAGAAGACACAGAAGGGTACTAGGCAGATTCTTCCTCTCCAGCCTCCTTCCCATGGATTTCTCCAAAGCTGAGTTCTCTTTGCAGCTCATCTGAGAAGCTCCATATGCTGAGTAATACACCTGCTAAACAACTTGCTGTGTCTTACTGTGTCTTG
>NW_027763122.1:0-297 GCF_054177405.1 Leptonychotes weddellii
AGAGAGAGAATGAGAGACAGAGAGCACGAGAGGGAAGAGGGCAGAGGGAGAAGCAGACCCCCTGCTGAGCAGGGAGCCCGATGCGGGACTCGATCCCCGGACTCCAGGATCATGACCTGAGCCGAAGGCAGTCGCTTAACCAACTGAGCCACCCAGGCGCCCTGTTTTTGCAATTTTAAAACCAGTGCTGCAATGAACATTCTTTATATGCCTCTTAGTATGCCATTCTTTATATGCCATTTCTACAGTGTATACGCCTTGATGCAGAATTCTGGGACATTCCACATGGCATGCTCG
>NW_027763123.1:0-297 GCF_054177405.1 Leptonychotes weddellii
TCTGCATCTATTGAGAGGATCATATGGTTCTTATTCTTTATTAATGTATTGTATCACATTGATTGATTTGCGGATGTTGAACCAACCTGGCAGCCCAGGGATAAATCCCATTTGCTCGTGGTGAAAAATCCTTTTAATATACTGTTGGATCCTATTGGCTAGTATCTGGTGAGAACTTTTGCATCCATGTTCATCAAGGATATTGGTCTGTAACTCTCCTTTTTGATGGGGTCTTTGTCTGGTTTGGGGATCAAGCTAATGGTGGCGTCATAAAACAAGTTTGGAAGTTTTCCTTCC
>NW_027763124.1:0-297 GCF_054177405.1 Leptonychotes weddellii
AGTCATAGAGCTCTAGAGCTCAGACACTGGCCTGGAGTCAGCAAAGGATGCAGCCAGAGAACCCGCACGCCCCGTGGGGTGGGGGGCCGGGACACAGCGGGGTCCCCGGCAGCCAATGCCAAGGACACTGTGTTACCTACTTGGAGCCCAGCCGAGAGCCCCGGGCCCCGCGCTGCTGGCCGAGGGTTTAATGAGCACGGGGCCCAGACGCTTGGTTTCATGGCTCACCTGACTTCCCAGGGCCGGGCGCAGCCAGCCAGCTCCCCTCCCCATACCGCCAGCCCCGTGAAGCTACGG
>NW_027763125.1:0-297 GCF_054177405.1 Leptonychotes weddellii
ATTACCTGCAGGGGGAGGACTCTCCGGTTTGGGAGGAAGAGCTTCAGGCACCTTCTTTTCTGGAACAGCAGCCTTGGGCACCTCAGGCACTTTAAAGATATTAGTATTTTCATGATTAGACAGAGTAGAGACAAATGGACAGTATCAAACACAGTGACATGGGGGTGACTACCTTTGGCTGGTGGGACTTCGGCCTTTTTAGGAGGCATCACAGGCAACTTCTTTTCAGGGACAACTTCTTTGGGAGCCTCGGGCACTTAAAAGATATTAGTAAAATTACATTTAGAAACTCTGAAG
>NW_027763126.1:0-297 GCF_054177405.1 Leptonychotes weddellii
CCTGCATTCAGAAATAAGGATGCAGGAAAAGAGCAGAGCAGAACAGTCATGTTGTGAGCCTGGTTCTCAAGCTGATTGCTGGAGGGCCAGAGCTTCCATTGGACAGACAACTTTTCCATCGTGACCAGGGCATAGGCTCCTTGGCAACCCAATTTTACATGAAGATTTGGGAGTTGTTCCTAGAAGCTCAGTTTAATAATTGTCTCTTCAACTATAAAATGTACGTAAAAATGGTACCTATCTTCTGAGCTTGTCATGAGGAGTAATGAACTAATGCATAAAAAAGGATTAGCACAG
>NW_027763127.1:0-297 GCF_054177405.1 Leptonychotes weddellii
GTTGAACTGGGCAGCTGACCTCTTATTAACCGGAAGATAATATATGTGTATTGTTTAGGCCACCATGTTTGTGATAAATTGTTGTAGCAGCAATAGAGAGCGAACAACCCCTCCCACATGAAGGGGCGGGGAGGAGAAGAGGAAGCAGCTGAGGGGATGGAGAAGCAGCCAGGGGGTAAGAGGAAAACAAAGAACAGGGTGTCCTGGGAGCCAAGGAGGAGGCAGCAGTAGACTGGTTCGTATTGCTCACAGGTCACATAGGATGAGGACGGAGATTCCACCACTGGACTTAGGAAT
>NW_027763128.1:0-297 GCF_054177405.1 Leptonychotes weddellii
TTTCTATGCTGAGCTCTGCCCCTGCCCCAGCAGGCTCTCCCCTGAGCACCCACCCTGCCCACACCACTGCCCGGCTGGTCTCCCTCCTGCCCTCACCGCCCTGATGCTCAGGGGAGAGCCCAGACAAACCTCTGTGCTGGGCCTGCCGAGGCCTTCCGCTCCCAAGGTGTCTAGGCCCTCACAAGTCACCAGGCCCTGCGCTCCGTCCCATCTGAGCACACACCCCCACCACTGTCCTCCCACACCCTCCCAGTCCCAGGGAGGCCAGACCCCCACGACAGTGAGGCCACAAAGCAG
>NW_027763129.1:0-4035 GCF_054177405.1 Leptonychotes weddellii
TCAAGATTTCTTGTAGGGCTGGTTTTGTGTTTGCAAATTCCTTTAGTTTGTGTTTGTCCTGGAAGCTTTTTATCTCTCTTTCTATTTTCAATGACAGCCTAGCTGGATATAGGATTCTTGGCTGTATATTCTTCTCATTTAGTGCTCTGAATCTATCATGCCAGTCCTTTCTGGCCTGCCAGGTCTCTGTGGATAGGTCTGTTGCCAATCTAATGTTTCTACCATTGTAGGTTACATATCTCTTCTCCCGAGCTGCTTGCAGGATTTTCCCTTTGCCTCTGAGACTCGTAAGTTTTACTATTAGATGTCAGGGTGTTGACCTATTTTTATTGATTTTGAGGGGTTTCTCTGTGCCTCCTGGATTTTGATGCCTGTTTCCTTCCCAAATTAGGGAAGTTCTCTGCTATAATTTGCTCCAAATACCTTTTGTCCCTCTCTCTCTTTCTTCTTCTTCTGGGATCCCAATTATTCTAATATTGTTTCATCTTATGGTATCACTTATCTCTCAAATTCTGCCCTCATGATCCAGTAGTTGTTTATCTCTCTTTTTCTCAGCTTCTCTATTTTCCATCATTTGGTCTTCTGTATCACTAATTCTCTCTTCTGCCTCATTTATCCTACCAGTTAGAGCCTCCATTTTTTATTGCACCTCATTAATAGCTTTTTTTATTTTGACGTGGTTAGATTTTAGTTCTTTTATTTCTCCAGAAGGGGTTTCTCTAATATCGTCCATGCTTTTTTCAAGCCCAGCTAGTATCTTTAAAATCGTCGTTCTGAATGCTAGTTCTGAAATCTTACTAATGTACATATTGATTTGATCCCTGGCAGTCAGGCTGCCTCTTGTTCTTTTTTTTGAGGTGATTTTTTCTGTCTTGTCACTTTGTCCAGAGAATAGATGAATGAGAGAACAAAATGCTAACAGGTAACAACAACCCCAGAAAAATATACACTAAACAAATCAGAAGAGACCTGAAACTGGGAGAAAAGAAAGGGAAAGAAAGAAAAAAGAAAAAGATAAAAAACAAACAGACAAAGAACAACAACAAAAAAACAGAATATGATCAGATATGATCAAGCTGGTTCACAGATCAGTGCCACACACTAGATTTGCGGTGTATTTTGGTCTGTAAAAGAAAGTGCCTCCCAAAATTTTAAAGAAAGAAAAGCTTATATATGTCCAAAAATAAGGGTTGATATGATGAGGGGATGGAATATGACTGTAAAGATGAATATTATAAAAGATTTTATAAAAGGAATTGATAAGATAAGAAGTTGGTTGAAAAAAGGAGGATAAAAAAAAGGGAGAGATTGTGATCAGGCGGGAGATGAGAACAAGCCACACACTAGAGATTTAGGGTACATTTTGGTCTGTTAGAAGAAACTGTATCCCAAAATTTTAAAGAGAGTACAACTTATATAGATATACCAAAAATAAGGTTAACTACTAGGAAGGGATAGGATATGACTCTAAAAATGAAAAATAAAAAAGATTTTTTAAAAGAGGGATTGAGGGCGCCTGGGTGGCTCAGTTGGTCAAGGGACTGCCTTCGGCTCAGGTCATGATCCTGGAGTCCTGGGATCGAGTCCCGCATCGGGCTCCCTGCTCGGCAGGGAGTCTGCTTCTCCCTCTGACCCTCCCCCCTCTCATGCTCTCTCTATCTCATTCTCTCTCTCAAATAAATAAATAAAATCTTTAAAAAAAATAAAAAAGTAAAAAAATAAAAAAGGGATTGATAAGATGTTGGTTGAAAAAGGGAAAAAGAAGAATTCCAAAACAAATAAAAAGAATAAAAAGAAAATTAAAAAAATTAACTTTGAAAGCTAAAGAATCATGGGAAAAAAGCCATGAATTCTATATGTGGTATTCCCCCTAGTGCTGGCGTTGTGCCACTCTCATTGATCAGTAAACTTGATCTTGGCTGGCTGTCCTTGCTGATCCTCTGGGGGGAGGGGCCTGTTGTCATGGTTGTCAAATGTCTTTGCCAGTGGCAGAATTGCCCCACCCTTGCTGGGGACCAGGCTAAGTAATCTTCTTGGGTTTGCTCTCGGGAGCTTTTGTTCCCTGCAAGCTTTCCATACAGCTTTGAAAATGGTGGCCTCCCAATCTCCTTCCCAGAGGAGCCGAGAACTTGGGGCCCCACTCCTCAGTGAGCCCCCAGAGAAGAGCAGTCAATCACTCCTGTCTCCCCAATCTCCGGCCACAGTCCATGCTCACCCGGCCTGTGACCAAGCTTTTCTATCTCTGGCACAATACCCCATGTGGAGTCTCCAAACTCCCCAGATTCCTGCAGTGTACTCCCACACCACTCCTCCCAGGGGCGGAAAGAGAGTCTCCCCCAATCTGCCACTTTTTGGGTCCCTGCTTGAAGAGCAGGGGCCCGATTATGCCACGGATCACAGTTTATGGCAACCCTGAGCTGAGATCCCACACCTTGGCTCCATCTCTGCAGCTGGCTTCCCCGCTCCGATACCTGGGAACTCGGCCACACTCAGGCACCCCTGGTCTTTCTGTGACCCCGAGAATCCTGAGACCACACTGTGCCAGCGAGGGTTCCACACCCCACTTAGCCAGTGGAGTGACGTCCCTCAGCGGAGCCAACTTCTAAAGGTTCCAATTTTGTGCTCCGCAGCTCTATCACTGCCAGTAGTGGCTGATGGAGGCCCCCTCCCCTGCTGTCTATCTTCCCAGATATTGCCTCAGATTCACTTCTCTGCATCTCCTGACCTTCCAGAAAGTGGTTGCTTTTCTGTTCAGAGAGTTGCTGCTATTTGCTTTGATCTCCTGTTGAGTTTGTAGGTGTTCAGAATGTTTTGATCCTTATCTAGCTGAATTCCTGGGACCAGATGAAATTTAGGTCTCCTACTCCTCTGTCATCTTGCTCCTCCCCACCATTTCTTTCTTTCTTTCTTTTTTTTTTAATTTTTCTTCCTTCTTTTTTCAACCAACATCTTATCAATTCCTTTTTTAAAATCTTTTTGAATTTTCTTTTACAGTCATATTCTCTCCCTTCATTGTACTTAACCTTATTTTGTGTGTGTATATATATATTTTTTTCTATCTTTAAAATTTTGGGATACAGTTTCTTCTAACAGACCAAAATATATCCTAAATCTAGTGAATGGTTTTGTTCTAGTCTCCCAATCCTGATCACATTCTCTCTCTTTAAAAAAAAAAAAAAGTGTTTCTTCTTTCTTTTTTCAACCAATTTCTTATCAATTCCTTTTTTATTTTTATTTTTTAAAGATTTCATTTATTTATTTGACAGAGAGAGACACAGTGAGAGAGGGAACACAAGCATGGGGAGTGAGACAGGGAGAAGCAGTCTCTCTGCTGAACAAGGAGCCCGATGCGGAGCTCAATCACAGGACCCTGGGACCATGACCTGAGCCGAAGGCAGACACTTAATGACTGAACCACCCAGGTGCCCCATTATCAATTCCTTTTTAAAAATCTTTTTTAATTTTCATCTTTACAGTCATATTCCATCCTTTCATCATACTTACCCTTCTTTTGTATATATATATATATATATATATATATATATATGTTTTTCTTTGTTTAAAATTTTGGGAGGCAGTTGCTTCTAACAGACCAAAATACACCCCAAGTCTAATGTGTGGCTCTGTTCTATTCACCAGGGCAATCATATTCTTTTTTTTTCTTTCTTTCTCTCCTCCCTGCCCCCCCAGTAATGGGTCTCTTCTGATATGTTTAGTGTACATTTCTCTTGGGTCATTGTTACCCTATAGCATTTTGTTCTCTCATCATCTATTCTTCTCTGGACAAAATGACAAAACAGAAAAACTCACCTCAAAAAAAAATAACAAGAGACTGTACCAACTACCAGGGACCTAATCAATACAGACATTAATAAGATTTTGGAACTGGAGTTCAGAATGATGATTATAAAGGTACTAGCTGGGCTTGAAAAAAACATAGAAGATAATAGAGAATCCCTTTCTGGAGAAATAAGAGAACTAAAATTTAACCAAGTTGAAATCAAAACCACTATTAATGAGGTGGAATCAAAAATG
>NW_027763130.1:0-297 GCF_054177405.1 Leptonychotes weddellii
CCCTTAGATTTGTATTCTTGATTTCTTTGCTCACAACCAGTTTGTACGCCTGTCCCCCATGCCCAGCCCTGAGCATACACCTTTCATAGGTTGGCTGATGGCAGAAGGCTCTTCTCGATCTCCCACCTGCAGGATGCTCTGCTGAAACAGAGGAGGGACCCCTCCCTCTGCCAGCATGCTGCTCCTGTAAGCATCTAAACTCTATAGCACCCATGTCTCCTTTCCTAGGCCAGCACTGGTAGTAAATACTTGGGTAAGAACACCACCCCAGCCATCAGAGGTCCTAGAGAACATGGT
>NW_027763131.1:0-297 GCF_054177405.1 Leptonychotes weddellii
TAAACATTGGAAGTGATTTATTTCCTCACCTGATTCCTGACTGATACACCTGTGTGGCTTGATTTTGATATGGACTATCCCCTCTTTGAGAATCTGACGTAAAAGAATAATGACATGGAAAGATGTTCATGAGACATGATGAGATAGAAGGCAAAATCACAAAGTTGCAAATAGTCTGATTCTCTGCTCCCCTTTCTCAATGTACATGAGCCTATAATCCAGATGTCTGCCTCAGGAGATTGCCAATATTCCCAGCCTTAGAGTCATGCTCTCCTCATTATTCGGATAGAATGACTC
>NW_027763132.1:0-297 GCF_054177405.1 Leptonychotes weddellii
TACTTTTTAAATAGTGACTCAAACATTCTATAAATCTAAAATCTGTGCATAGGGGCACCTGGGTGGCTCAGCTGGTGAAGCGGCTGCCTTTGGTTCAAGTCATGATCCCAGGGTCCTGGGATGGAGCCCCACATAGGGCTTCTTCCTCCGCAGGGAGCCTGCTTCTCCCTCCGCCTCTGCCTGCCACTCCCCCTGCTTGTGCTCTCTCTCTCACTATCCACCTCTGTGTGTCAATAACTAAAATCTTTAATAAATAAATAAATAAAATAAAAAATCAAATCAAATCTGTGCATAAAG
>NW_027763133.1:0-297 GCF_054177405.1 Leptonychotes weddellii
ACTGGAAGCATCATCCAAGCAGATGCAGGTGGTTACATGGTTAACCAGGGTTAGCAGGAGTGCACCTTAGGACCGTGGGGGGAGCCTGCGCCGGGGGCCCCCGGTGAGGGGGGCATGAATTACGAACATGCCGATCGTATCTGCTCACACGGCGGCATCACAGCTCCCAGATTCCGTGATCCCAGATCCTCACAGGTGGGGGTGGCGATGTGGCCGAGAAAGGGCAGCCCTCCGCCCCAGGTCACAAGCGAGCCAGAGCCAGAGACCAGGGTAGTAAGCACCTAGTACTTACAAGGT
>NW_027763134.1:0-297 GCF_054177405.1 Leptonychotes weddellii
GCATCTTCTATCTATAGCATCTTCTTCTATAGCATCATATCTCCTTCAAAGCCAGTAGTATAGCATATCTTCTATCTTCCTGACACTGCTTCTCTCTGCTTCTGGCATCACATGCACTTCTTCTGTCGTAAACTCTCCCTGTCCCTTCCTCTGATAAGGACATTTGTGATTATATTTAGGGCCCACTGAGATAATCCAGAATAATCTTCTCACTTCAATATCCAGTTGTACTGAGTAAGTCAATAGTCATATCTGCAAAGCACCTTTTGCCATGTCAGGTAACATTCATAGGTTCCA
>NW_027763135.1:0-297 GCF_054177405.1 Leptonychotes weddellii
TATACGAAAACAATGGATCGTGGATCACCACATCAAAAACTAATGATGTATTGTATGGTGACTAACATAACATAATAAAATTTAAAAAAAAGGGGGGGCCTAGAGGAGCACGTGGAGGTTGGCAGGCCAGGGAACTGTCACGTGGCCACACCCACTTGCAAAGGAGGCTGGGAGACGTAGTTTGCTTGCACCAGAAGACAAGGAACCTGGTTTGTTTGATGAAGAGCTTGTCAGTCTCTGCCGGGGTGGGTGTACAAAAACTGCATATTTAACCTAGTTATTTTTAAATAAAGAAAA
>NW_027763136.1:0-297 GCF_054177405.1 Leptonychotes weddellii
AAAATTATACAACGGAATGTTCAAGAGTGGATAGATAGGATGGAGAGAAGGGAATTTTTGTTTATATTCTTCTTTTTGCTTGTCTGTATTTTTTTTTTATTTTTCCAATAATAAGCTTGTATTGCTTTGCCCTAATAAGAACTTTCATATTTTAATAAATCAACCGAATAAATGCCCAGTACTACCTGGAGTGGTCCAGTCCAAGGTAGTATGGTCCTACCTTAGTTGACAAAAGAAGACAGAAAGCGAGAGAGTTTGCATCCTTTTATGAAGTCCTTCCAGACACAAGATTATTTG
>NW_027763137.1:0-297 GCF_054177405.1 Leptonychotes weddellii
GTTCCTCAAAAATTTAAAAATAGAGCTACCCTATGACCCAGCAATTGCACTACTGGGTATTTACCCCAAAGACACAGATGTAGTGAAAAGAAGGGCCATATGCACCCCAATGTTCATAGCAGCAATGTCCGCAATAGCCAAACTGTGGAAAGAGCCGAGATGCCCTTCAACAGATGAATGGATAAAGAAGATGTGGTCCATACATACAATGGAATATTACTCAGCCATCAGAAAAGATGAATACCCAACTTTTACATCAACATGGATGGGACTGGAGGAGATTATGCTAAGTGAAAT
>NW_027763138.1:0-297 GCF_054177405.1 Leptonychotes weddellii
TTATGCTAAGTGAAATAAGTCAGTCAGAGAAAGACAAATACCATATGGTTTCACTCATACGTGGAACTTAAGAAACAAAACAAATGAACAAAGTAAAAAAAAAAAAAAGAGACAAACCAAAAAATAGACTCTTAACTATGGAAAACAGACTAATGGTTACCAGAGGGGAGGTGGGGGGGAATGGGTAAAATAGGTGAAGGGGATTAAGAGCGCACTTATTGTGACAAGCACTGTGTAATATATGGAATTGTTGAATCACCATATTGTTCACCTGCAACTAATATAACACTGTATGTA
>NW_027763139.1:0-297 GCF_054177405.1 Leptonychotes weddellii
ATACTTTTTATCCACTTAATAACATATCACAGACAATTCCTCCAGTTCAACACATACACTTCTCTTTATTTTTAAGAGCTACGTAATATTTCATGGCATGGATCTTCAACCAATTCCTTATTGATGAGTATTAAAGTTGTTTCCAGTGCTTTGCCATTACAAATAACTGTACAGTAAATATCCCTATATAAATTTGTCCCCGTCCACAGGATTCTCTCAAGATAATGCAGATGCTAGAGAGAAAGCACATGTATTCTTTTATTTTTTTAAATATTTATTTATTTATCTTAGAGAAAG
>NW_027763140.1:0-4034 GCF_054177405.1 Leptonychotes weddellii
AAAAAAAAAAAAAAAAAGAAAGAGCTATCACCAAATGAAGGTAATGTTGTGGGAAAAACTGGGAATTCTCATAGCATATGCTGCTGGTGGGTGTGTAAATTGGTACTACAACCACTTTGGAAAACTGCTTCACAATATCTGTAAAGCTGCACACATGTCTATTCTATGACCCAGCAATCCCACTCTCAGGAAAGTATACAAAAGAAACATATAAACATGTTCACTAAAAGACATGTGCTAGAATATTCACAATAGCCCCAAACTGGAAACACTCCAAAGTCCATCAAACAGATAAATTGTGATACAGTCATACAATGGAGTACCATGCTGTACCCATACTAAATAAACAACCACATAACAGCAACAAGGATGGAATTCACTTATGTACTGTTGTGTAAAAGATGAAACAAAAATTATATACCATGTCATTCCATTTATACAAATTTCACAATCAAATATAGCTAATCTATGGTGTTGGAAGTTAAAATCGTGGCTAATTTTGGAGAGGGTGGGGAGTAGGCAGAGTCACAAGACAGGCTTTTGGAGAGGTTGAATTTCTTAAATGAGTATTACATGGATGTGCTCAGTTGGTGAAAATTCATGACACTAGACACTTAAAATTTGAGAACTGTTTTGTATATATGCAACACTTCAATAAGATGCTGATTTTTAAAATTTATTATTAGAGATGGTGATAGATACAGAACAAACAGAAGAAGAAAAAAATTTCCAGATGTAAAGAAAGAATTGAATTTGCAGGTGAAAAGGGCAATGACTTTCCCTCCTCTTAAAACAAATAAATAATAACAATGAAACCATAATCATATCCAAAATCATTGAAATTCAAAGTTACAGAACCCTGCTGGGGAGTTCAGCTTCTCGTAATGGGGGCCTCTGTAATTCAGAACAACCCTTCCATGGAAGGCTACTAGTGGAAAAGCTGAACATAATACTTTTCAAAAATATTCTGGAAGGCACTGAAAAGCAGGCTTTTCAGCAAGCAGTAAGAATTACTATCACCAGATTTGAGGAAAGTAAAAAATACATGGAAGTGAGCCCTCCATGAGAAGCCACTTTTCTTCTAAGAATTTTGTGAATCCAGAGAAGGCAGTGGATAGTCAACATTCTATTTCTCAACCTGGGTAAGGGACACGTAAGGGCTCCTTCTGTGTGTTGTGGATTTTTCTACATGTGAGTTGTAGTTCAAAACACAATAGCTAAAAGGGAAATATCAAACCAGCATTGCAGTAGGAAAACAAACAAACAAACAGACCAAAAAAAAAAAAAAAAAAACAAGAGTTGATCTCAGATTTATCCAAAGCAATACTATCAAAGCCAGAAAACAGTAGACAAGTAGTTCAAATGTTCTGAGAGAAAAGTACTCCACAAGTATACCTTCAAGTAGAAAGTACAAAAGCAATAAACAGACATTCTCTAGTATGCAGTAACTTAGAAAAGACAGCACTTGTGAGCCTCTTTTACAAAAATTATTGTAAAGAAATCTATCAATATACACAAAAGGAAAGGAGAAGAGTAAAACAAGGACTGGTAGTTGGCACTGAATTCCTTTAAATATAAAACTTAGTCTAAGCAACTTGAGAATTAAAAGATCACTGGCTCCTTTAATTTCACTGTGAATTTATCTCTACTAAATTAAAGAAGGATTATGTTTAATACTGTCAGTAAAAATAGCATGTGTTTTATGAACCTAATCTTTTACCTCTCTCCTCTCTCTCTCCATCTCTGTATCTATCTCTCCTTCTATCTATCTATCCATATATATCAATAAAAGGAGATCTGAAATTATGTTTACCAAGTGTTAAAAACAGTTGTTCCTAGGTAATGGGGTTTCGGGTCATTATTTTTTCCTTTTGACATGCCCCATTTTATTGCATTTTTATTTTACAAAATGAACATTTATGTTTATGAAAAAATAATAGTTATTATTCTTTCAAAAAATAAAGTGGGAACAATATAAACAAAAATAATGTCTATACACACAAGTCAGGTACAAAAGTATGTTTCCCTTAGCAACATTGAAGGAGATATTTAAACATAGTCAGCACTCGATGAACACATAATTTAGCAATCAACAAAATAACTGACAGTCAGCATGTAAATTATTCATATTTTAATTTTTCAACTGTTTACTCTTTTAAATTTTTATTTCTCCTTTTATAGCAAACACATTTATTCAGGAGTCTAAAGTAAGAAAAGAAGAAAATTTTGTATCAAGCTGGTTTTAAATTACACATTGAAAATTTAGGTTCAGCAGAAGAAAGAAGCTTCAGATAGAAAAAAGTCAAACCTATCTTAAATAGTTGCAGTACCATTTGCTTTATTAAATTCAACTCCTATAAAACCACCCTAAAGTTATTTCTCCCCCCATATTTCCACTCGTAGCACACGCAGTCTTCTGAAGCAGGCCAAAGCTTCTGGCTCTTTTGTTCTTTCCTGTGTTGCGGCATGACATCCAGTCAGGGGTGGCTATGACTCCACCTCCGAAAAATCAGACAGCCTCTAATCCACACATTCCCATTGTCTCCAAAGTCAAATCTGTATTCTCTAGCATCCAGACTGGGGGCCTTACCTGGACTCTCACCACATTCATTCTCTAGTTCACTTAGGAAACCTATCATGAGTGGGCACTGAGCTGGCCATATGAACGAGTCTCCTGCCATCAGCTGGGCTACAGGCCCACAAGGAGAAGGACAAGCAAGAGATGTCTATGACACAGTGTGATAGAAGAGAGGAAAGCAACCGCCTTCACAGTGGGCATTGTCCAGGCTGGGGAAGCCAGGTTGTTGGGGCTCCCCCAAGAGGTGACAGGTGAAATAAACCTGAAACATGACTGCCAAGTGCAGAAAAGGGTACTCCAGGGAGAGAGAGTTTGACATGTTTGGGGAAATGTCTAACTGTTCATTTACCCTGACGTGTTCATGAAGGAAAATGGAAAGAGGAGACGGGTTGTGGTGGTGGCCCATAGGCCAGAGCAAGGCCTGGGCCAGGCTGTGGAGGCCTGATGGGACTCCACCTGGACGACATGGCCAGATAACCTTTCCAAAAATGTAACTGATTTCTCTCATTCCCTTGCTTAAAATGTGTTCGCTCCTCAATTAAGTATAAGCACCTTTAGAATAAATGACAATTGTCTTCTCATTTTGCAACAGATTGGTTGCTACTACTCCATAGCCTAAGCATATTATTCATGATGATAACGAAGGGAACGTAGGAGAAAATACTAAGAAAAAATGTGAATTACCATTGTGGCTCCTTCGTATGCTATGTTAAACTCAAAGTCCTAGACTTAAACTTTCTCTCAGGGGAAGATAGGCCCTCATCATGTCTGAGTGAGTATGACAGTTAATGAAAGAAAACTGAATAAGAAAAAAAAACCTGAAATACAGACCATTTTTCAAGACATAACAAAGCATCACTTCCAATTATGAAGAATGATCAAAATACTATTGATAAAGCCTTGTAGACTTATTTATTGTAATGAACTGATATGTATGTACATAATCAAAATAGTGATTTAACTAAGAAAAGTAATGTCTCAGAAGGACAGAAGTATTTAAAAACACTTTTGTCTTTAGTAGTTAAAGAATCGTACTGCAATTTTATGTCTTACATCAATTCTGATAAAAAAACATGTTCTTTTTAGATATCTATGATGTTTCTTTCTTTTTTTTTTTTAATGTAGTGTTCCATGATTCATTGTTTGTGTATAACACCCAGTGCTCCATTCAATATGTGCCCTCTTTAATCACCAAGCTAACCCATCCCTCACCCCCCTCCCCTCTAGAACCCTCAATTTGTTTGTCAGAGTCCCGAGTCTCTCATGGTTAGTCTCCCCCTCTGATTCCCTCCCCTCATTTTTCCCTTCCTACTATCTTCTTTTTTTTTAAGCATATACTGTATTATTTGTTTCAGGGGTACAGGTCTGTGATTCATCAGTTTTACAAAATTCACAGCACTCACCATAGCACATACCCTCCCCAATGTCCATCACCCAGCCACCCCATCCCTCCCAC
>NW_027763141.1:0-297 GCF_054177405.1 Leptonychotes weddellii
TACCTCTTTTCCGGCTTATTCTCTAATCAGCGTCACATGCTGCGTAAATCTACTCGCTCGTGCACATCCTCCACCGACCTCTTGGTGACTCCAACACCCAGGGTGCTCAACACCCTCAGAGTGCCCGACTGCATTCTCAATGCTTTTGAAGCGGGTTCTCCTGGTTGCCTTTCCCTTCCCTCCTTCCTTCTCATTTCTACGGCTTCATCTATGCAAATAGGGTCCGCCTAAGGCCTAAAACTGCATTGCACTGTACACACTCTGGCCCCTTCAGGATCAAAAGCGAATTATCTTTGC
>NW_027763142.1:0-297 GCF_054177405.1 Leptonychotes weddellii
CGAGAGGCGACTCACGCGTATCCCTGTGTGAGCGGGCGATAGAGGCAGGACCTGCCGAGTTCAAGGCCCCGGTGCGGAGTCACTGTCCTTGGGGAGTTTATCCATCCATGACAGGGAGTGGCATGGTCACGTGGAGAACCCCAAATATCACGGGGCCCCAGGGGGCCTACGCCTGGGCCTTGCATCACTGGGAGCAAATTAATGGCAGCGTTTCTAATCATGCAGCTCGGGTTAAGACGGACATTCCGACCTGTGACATGTTGGGAGGCCGAAAGCGAGCATCCCTGCCCCTCTCCA
>NW_027763143.1:0-297 GCF_054177405.1 Leptonychotes weddellii
TTTTTTTAAAGATTTTATTTATTTATTTGAGAGAGAGAGAATGAGAGAGAGCGAGCACATGAGAGGGGAGAGGGTCAGAGGGAGAAGCAGGCTCCCCGCCGAGCAGGGAGCCCGATGTGGGACTCGATCCCGGGACTCCAGGATCATGACCTGAGCCGAAAGCAGTCACTTAACCAACTGAGCCACCCAGGCGCCCCGACAAACACATTTCTAAGTGGCATTTTTTCCCTTTTTACTGTACATCTAAAATTCTCTTTATAGGTTTCTCTAATAGTTGTGTGTGTGCGTGCGTGCGTG
>NW_027763144.1:0-297 GCF_054177405.1 Leptonychotes weddellii
TACTCACATGGCAGAAGATCATGGCCTGAGCAATGGTGATGGCCCCGTAGAGGTTACACAAGGCCTGGAACTTCTCATCTCTGTTATTGCACAGGACATAATACTGCTTGATGGTGTCCAATGTCTCCTCCTCGCGCTTCAGTTTGATAATGTTTGGGTCTGGGACCACTTTCTGGGCAAACTTCCATACGGAGTCTTCAAAGGTGGCAGAGAAAAGCAGCATCTGGCAGTTCCGGGGCAGCATCCTGCAAGGGAAGACCCAGGTATGTGGCATGATCCCGAGTCTTTCCCTGGAAG
>NW_027763145.1:0-297 GCF_054177405.1 Leptonychotes weddellii
TCCGAGCAGTATCTCCCCAGACCGACTGGCCTGTCCGGGCGGAAGTCCTGACGTGTGCTCAGCCATGAGCTGTGACCACTCCTTCTTAGGCTGCCCCGACCCTACCCCGTCCTGTCCCGTGACCCAGGGCCCACCTGTCTCCCAGCCTCAACGGCCCCAATGCAGGGACTCCACAGGTCCTTACAACAACAGGCAGCAGGCAGGGAAGAGACTCCACAGGTGATTACCGGTAAACTGAGGCAGGGAAAGGGAGGCAGTTGCCCCGGAGTATAACATACACGAAGCTGCTCACGATTC
>NW_027763146.1:0-297 GCF_054177405.1 Leptonychotes weddellii
TCCCACCCTCAGACCTGCGGCCTATCAGGGCGGACATCCGTCTCTGCACACCCTCCACCCACCTGGCCCCTCTGCATTCTGACGCTCTTTTCCTGCCGCAGGCCCTGCATCTTCCATCTGGCAGCGGAAAGCCTGGAGGCAGCCCTGGCTGGTGCCCACCCTGTAGGCCCAAACTTGGCTCCTTCAAGCCCTCACTCCCATTCCCCCACACTGTGTGGTCAACGTGCAGCTTCCTGCCCTTGGTAGGTGGGGGCTGAGGTGCCTGGCTGGCTTGCCCGGCACCCTCTACCCTGGTCT
>NW_027763147.1:0-297 GCF_054177405.1 Leptonychotes weddellii
GCTGTGAATTTGGGTCAAAGTCCCAGCGAAATAAGCAGCGTACTCATTCTCACCCACGCAGTGAGGTCAGTGAGCCCACGGAAACACAATGGTTTTCTAAGGTTCTCACGGTCCACTTGGTAGAGGTAAAATGAGCAAAGGTGGAAGGCAAACAAAACCATCATCCATTCACTCATCCCGTCATTGGCTGCTGAGTTGCCGCTGGGCTGGGCGTCAGAAGGACAGAGGTAGACGAGCACATTTCCTGCTCTCTAGGAGCTCAGAGGCCACCCCGGGAGGCTGTCCAGTGACAATCAC
>NW_027763148.1:0-297 GCF_054177405.1 Leptonychotes weddellii
CAGGTCATGACCTCGGGAGTCCCTGGATCAAGCCCCATGTCGGGCTCCCTGCTCAGTGGGGAGTCTGCTTCCTCCCTCTCCCTCTGCTCCTGCTAGTGCTATCTCACTCACTCTCTCAAATAAATAAATAAAATCTTTAAAAAGCATACACATTCTCAATGGGGAAAAACTGAAAGCTTTCCCCCTAAGGTCAGGAACATGGCAGGGATGTCCACTATCAACACTGCTATTCAACATAGTATGAAAAGTCCTAGCCACAGCAATCAGACAACAAAAAGAAATCAAAGGCATCCAAAT
>NW_027763149.1:0-297 GCF_054177405.1 Leptonychotes weddellii
GATCATTGTTTCTCTTCTCTATTTCCCAAGTTGCCTCATAAAGTTGTCTTTATAAGGCAGTGGACCCAATATTTGGCCACAGCACATACAGCTAATTAAGGAAAATAAGATGTTGAAGAAATAAAACTACAGAAAAGGAATTTAGGTAACACCTTTCTAAGTGACTATTCAAGAGACTTGGGCTTTTTTTTTTTTTTTTTACAAGGTAAGACCCTTTCCCACGTGCAATAAGCTCCAAGAATTTCTGAGTATAAGAAGTTCTAAGAAATTTCTGTATCAGTCCTTTTTTTTTTTTTT
>NW_027763150.1:0-297 GCF_054177405.1 Leptonychotes weddellii
AATGATTCACTAATGTCTCAGCAAAAGAGAAATTTTATTTCTTTCATTTACCAAAAAGCCGTCAGAACTGGAAGCATTGTCTGTGTACTACTAACTACCTGATTACCAGTCTTCCTGTAGAGTGGAAAGCTGCCATGACCACACATTACTAACGTTTACGCAGATTTTCTGTCAGGAAACCGAGTGAGACTCGGCATTGCCACTGGTTGTAAGAAGTTCAAATTCTTGCCCATATGTTATGAATGCGGTGGCACTCAGTAGGTGGGTGTTATGGCCCTAACAACCCTTCATGAGGAG
>NW_027763151.1:0-4034 GCF_054177405.1 Leptonychotes weddellii
TATTATTTCTTCTCCTTGATTGTGGATATATCTGTGAATATGATGAGATGGTGGATCCCTTGATTAATTACATTATATGACACTTTCAAGACTGTTTTACTTTATAAAGAATTTCATATTACCAGCCTCCTGGGAGATTTGGAGGAGAGCTCTGGTCTGGGAAGAAAGCAAATTGCCTTGTGGTGGAATGCTATAGGAGCTAGGTGGCAAGGAAGTGCAGGCCTCTTAGTTTCTGAGAGTAGCCCCTGGCAAGAGCTGACAGGTAAGAGGAAATCTCAGTCAAAGAGGCTTAAGGACCTGAATTCTTCCGACAACCTGAATTAGCTTGGCAGAGGAAGCTGGGCCTGAGATGAGAGCTAAGGCTCTGGTCACCATGTTAACTAAAGCCTCGTGGAAACTAAAAAGAAGACCTAGCTAATTTGTGCCCACATCTTGACCCAGGAAAACTGTGAGAATACATGTATATGGTTTTACTTTGCTATGTTTGTGTTAATATTTTATGGTGCAGCAAAAAAACACATAGAACATCTGTTGTTCAGGATTAATTTCATTTTTACACACTGGTTATCTCCTAGATATGTTAATTTCCTGAATGATAACTAAATTGTACCTGGAATTAAGATATATACCTCCTCTGTATCTCTTCCTTGATAAATATGAGAAGAGAGAGAAAGAGACAAGAGAGAAAAGCAAACATATGACGTTGTGATACTTGAATATAACTATGGATTTAATTAATTAGGTAAATGTAATGGTCAGCCCCTTTTTTATTTTTAAGTATACCATCCTTAAATAATATTTGATTAATTTATAGAATTTTACTTAAAGGATTTGAAGAAAGTTACACAAAATGTTTTCTTTTTTTTTTTTTAAATTTTAATTCCAGTATAGTTAACCTACATTGTTAAATTAGTTTCAGGTGTACATTTGAAAATTTTTTCTTTTTTAATAAACTTTTATTTTAGATTTTTTTAGACTTAGAGAAAAGTCGTGAAGATAATAGAGAATTTCCATATATGCTATACACAACTTCCCTTATTAAGATCTTACATTAGTATATTGTTATAATTAATGAACCAATATTGACACATTATTATTATTATTTTTTTAAAGATTTTATTTATTTATTCATGAGAGACAGAGAGAGAGAGAGAGAGAGAAGCAGAGGGAGAAGCAGGCTCCCAAGGAGCAGGGAGCCCGATGCGGGACTCGATCCTAGGACCCTGGGATCATGACCTGAGCCGAAAGCAGACGCTCAACCGTCTGAGCCACCCAGGCGCCCAACACATTATTATTAACTAAAGTTCATATTTAATTCAGATTTTCTTAGTTTTTACCTAATATTCCTTTTCTATTTCAGTATCCTATCCAGGGTACTCTGTTGTTTAGTTATCATTGTCTCCCTAGGCTCCTCTTGGCTGTGAGAATTTATCAGACTTTCTTTATTTTTGATGAACCTTGACAGTTTTGAGGAGTGCTGGTGAGGTGTCTTGCAGAATGTTCCTCAGTTGAGGTTTAGCTAACATTTTGCTCATTGTTAGACTGAGTTTATGATTTTTGAGAGAAGGACTTACAGAGGTAGGTAAAATGACATTTTCATCACATCACATAACATCATATGAATATGAGTTATCACTGTTGGTGTTGACTTTGATCACCTGACTGAGGTTATGTTTATCAGCTTTCTCCATTATAAAGTTACTATCTTTATCCAACTTTATATACTTACTCTTCAGAAGGAAGTCACTATGCAGAGCTCATCATTAGGTAATGGACAGTTCGTTCTGTTGCTCCACTTCCTTGAGGATGGAGTATCTGAAAGAATATTTGGACTTCTTTTGCACTGGAAATTTGTCTCTGCCCCATTTTTTTTCAATCATTTATTTATGTCAGTGAGTCAATATGGACTCCTGAATATTGATTGTATACTTTGGGTTACAATTCAGTACCAAGTCAATTTTTTTGCTTGACATATTCCAGCTTTGGCCATCAGGAGTTCTTCCAGTTGGCTCCGGGGTCTCTTTGACACACCCCTGTTATTAGTCTCTCTCTCTTTGCATTTCAGTTTGTGAAGTTTCTATTAACATATATTCAAGCTCCCTGATTTTTCCCTCTTGTTTCCAGTCTACTGACACAGTTTACTCAAAAGAATTTTTCAATCCTGTCACAATGTTTTTGATTTCTAACATTTCCTTTGATTCTTTGAGTTCCAATCTCTCTCCTCACATGAGCAGCTATTCTCATATGTTGTCTACCTTTTCCATCAAAGTTCTTAACATATTAATTACAGTTGTTTTAAATTGCCTCTCTGATAATTCCAAAATCAGTGTCATAACTAAATCTGGTTTGGATACTTGTTTTATTTCTTTAGAACATGTTCTTTTCTTGCCTTTTGACATGACAGGTAACTTTTTTTATTATTTTTTTTAAAGCCAAGTATCAGGTAAAGAAACTGAGGTGAAAAGACCTTTAGTATGAGGATTTATGTGACTGTGGCAAGGAGTCTGGGATATAGGTGCCAGCGAATTCAAATTCCTCTTGTGTCATTGTTTTTATCTTACCTTTTGATTTTGGGTTTTACTAAGTATTCTCCCTCAGAGAGAGTCTGTGTCTTGTAGCTCTTTCAGTTCCAATATACTTTTGTTTTAAAGGAGGAAAACACTCTATAATCCAATAATTAAATTTCAGTCTCTTATTGGGTCAATGTCCCTGAGCTGTGACTTCTATAAGTGGTTTCAGTGGTTTAGGTGAGAAAAGAATGAAAGGAGTAGGTGGTAGAAATTCCCTTTCCCCAGGTAGTACAAGACTCTGGTAAATTCTTCTATTCTGGAGAATAGGACTTTGTTATGGAAAATAACTCCTGATGACATTTTTTTTTTTTTCCTCCCTAACCAGGAGCCTAAGTAAGGAAAGGAACTTCACCAGATCTTCACCATGAGAACCTTGTTGGGTTCCTGGAGGTAAAAACCCCCAGAAGTTTGGGGGTATCTGTAAGAATGCCACCTCTAGGAGTTTCTCACGTTCATATTAGTCCATGCTGTGTCTAGCAATTCATAAAGGAAACCAAAATAATTTATTTTTCATATGCTTAGAAATTATCTCAATTTCTAACACATAACAAATACTTAAGGCTTGTTAGAAAATGGAAAGAAGAAAGGGATTTTAGCCAGAGCACTTAACAAGACAAAAAAATTAAAAGAGTACAGATTGGAAAAGAAGAAATAAAACTACATTTTTTTACAGGTGACATGACCTTGTATATAGAAAATCCCAAGGAATCTGCCAAAAACAAAATAAAAGAAATTATAAGAATTCATTCATGGTATTTCATTCATGGTATTCCTTATACTACCAATGAACAATGTGAAAATGAATGAAATTAAAACAATTCTTTTTATAACATCAAAAAGAATAAAATACTAAGGAATAAATTAAAGAAGTACAAGATTTCTACACTGAAAATATCATTAAGAAGGCAGTACTTGACGAATTAATCTGCAGATTCAGTGCATTCCTTATCCAAATTCCAGCTGTGTTCTTTGCAGAAATTAGCATTCTGAATACTAAAATTCACATGAAAATGCAAAAGACCC
The DNA here is from genome assembly GCF_054177405.1 of Leptonychotes weddellii. NCBI lineage: Eukaryota > Metazoa > Chordata > Mammalia > Carnivora > Phocidae > Leptonychotes > Leptonychotes weddellii. Next base: position 3,594 of record NW_027763151.1, read on the forward strand.
ATTTTTGATAACAAAAAGATTATTGAAATAGAAGAATAAAGTTGGAAGATTAGGAATTCCTGATTTCCAAGTCTACTGTAAAGATACAATAATCAAGACTATATGACATTGGCAGGATAGACATAGAGATCAATGGGATACAAATTAGAGTACAGAAATAAACACAGACATCTATGGTCAATTGATTTCTTTTTTTTTTTTTTTAAGATTTTATTCATTTATTTGAGAGAGAGAGAGAGAGCACACATGAGAGGGGGGAGGGTCAGAGGGAGAAGCGGACTCCCCGCCGAGCAGGGAGCCCGATGCGGGACTCGATCCCGCGACTCCAGGATCATGACCTGAGCCGAAGGCAGTCGCTTAACCGACTGAGCCACCCAGGCGCCCTCTTTTTCTTTTTTTTTTGACGAGAGAGAGAGTGTACAAGCAGGGGAAGCAACAGGC
>NW_027763152.1:0-297 GCF_054177405.1 Leptonychotes weddellii
CCTGATGTCCTCAGTGGAGCAGCATTTCCTGGCTCTTCCCTCCTTCACCATCACCATCACTGTCACTGTCACCAGCATCACCATGACTACCGTCACCATGACTACCATCAGCCTCACCATCACCATCACTATGACTATCATCGCCATCACCATCACCACCTCCATCAGCCTCACCATCATCACCATCACCATGACTACCGTCAGCCTCACCATCATCAGCCTCACCATCATCACCATCACTATGACTATCATCGCCATCACCATCACCACCTCCATCAGCCTCACCATCATCACCAT
>NW_027763153.1:0-297 GCF_054177405.1 Leptonychotes weddellii
ATCTCTGAGAAAGTGACAGTTAAGCTGAGATCTGAAATGTAATTAATAATAATAATAGTGACGACACTTGTTACTTTCTGAGTGCTTACCAAGTGCCAGGCATTCTTCTCGTTTGCTACCAGTATTCATTCAATCTCACAACAACCATACTCACTTTAGGGTGACTGTTGAGTTTTTAGCGCTGAAAGTCCTGCATCCCGGGAAACCCCTCAGTCTGGGGCAAACTGGATGGTTGTCACTGTGTTGGTACTGTTGTTACCATCCCGATTTTGCAGAAAAGGAAACCAAGGCATGAAA
>NW_027763154.1:0-297 GCF_054177405.1 Leptonychotes weddellii
TAAAAACAAAACGAAACAATGAAGCTGTATACAATAGAATATATAATGTATAATTTCATTTATATAAAGTTCAAAAACATGAAACAATAAATGTATTCTTTTTTTTTTTTTAAGATTTTATTTATTTATTTGAGAGAGAGAGCATGAGACAGAGAGAGCACATGAGAGGGGGGAGGGTCAGAGGGAGAAGCAGACCCCCCGCTGAGCAGGGAGCCCGATGCGGGACTCGATCCCGGGGCTCCAGGATCATGACCTGAGCCGAAGGCAGTCGCTCAACCAACTGAGCCACCCAGGCGC
>NW_027763155.1:0-297 GCF_054177405.1 Leptonychotes weddellii
AGTCATAGAGCTCTAGAGCTCAGACACTGGCCTGGAGTCAGCAAAGGATGCAGCCAGAGAACCCGCACGCCCCGTGGGGTGGGGGGCCGGGACACAGTGGGGTCCCCGGCAGCCAATGCCAAGGACACTGTGTTACCTACTTGGAGCCCAGCCGAGAGCCCCGGGCCCCGCGCTGCTGGCCGAGGGTTTAATGAGCACGAGGCCCAGACGCTTGGTTTCATGGCTCACCTGACTTCCCAGGGCCGGGCGCAGCCAGCCAGCTCCCCTCCCCATACCGCCAGCCCCGTGAAGCTACGG
>NW_027763156.1:0-297 GCF_054177405.1 Leptonychotes weddellii
TTTCTATGCTGAGCTCTGCCCCTGCCCCAGCAGGCTCTCCCCTGAGCACCCACCCTGCCCACACCACTGCCCGGCTGGTCTCCCTCCTGCCCTCACCACCCTGATGCTCAGGGGAGAGCCCAGACAAACCTCTGTGCTGGGCCTGCCGAGGCCTTCCGCTCCCAAGGTGTCTAGGCCCTCACAAGTCACCAGGCCCTGCACTCCGTCCCATCTGAGCACACACCCCCACCACTGTCCTCCCACACCCTCCCAGTCCCAGGGAGGCCAGACCCCCACGACAGTGAGGCCACAAAGCAG
>NW_027763157.1:0-297 GCF_054177405.1 Leptonychotes weddellii
ATCCACATCCAACATCCATGCTTCTCCAACATCCAGGGAATCCCTGAAAATCTGGTTCTCAACTTGTTTTGCATTGCAAATGTGTGATCTGCAGTGATTACAATGAGCCCCAGCTCTGATCTGAGGGCTTCCGTCCTCAGGAGGAATCAGCAATACAGCAGTTGCCCAGGTCCCTCCTTGGGAAGCTCTCTGATGGACAGTGTTTGCAGATCCCTGGATGTCATTCTAAAGTCTTCTCTTACATCCAAGTTCAAATGTCCTAGGAAATGTAATGCCATGATGATGGTAGAGCAGAGC
>NW_027763158.1:0-297 GCF_054177405.1 Leptonychotes weddellii
GTTGAACTGGGCAGCTGACCTCTTATTAACCGGAAGATAATATATGTGTATTGTTTAGGCCACCATGTTTGTGATAAATTGTTGTAGCAGCAATAGAAAGCGAACAACCCCTCCCACATGAAGGGGCGGGGAGGAGAAGAGGAAGCAGCTGAGGGGATGGAGAAGCAGCCAGGGGGTAAGAGGAAAACAAAGAACAGGGAGTCCTGGGAGCCAAGGAGGAGGCAGCAGTAGACTGGTTCGTATTGCTCACAGGTCACATAGGATGAGGACGGAGATTCCACCACTGGACTTAGGAAT
>NW_027763159.1:0-297 GCF_054177405.1 Leptonychotes weddellii
CACTTTTTGTGGCGTCCTCATGGGGCAGAAAGAAGGCAAAAGAGCTCTTTGGGGTCCCTTGTTAAAGGACACTGATCCCATTCCTGAGGGCTCCACCTTCATAGCCTAATCACTTCCCAAAGGCCCAACCTCCTACTGCCATCACCTTCCAGGGTTCGGATTTCAACCTATGAATTTTGGGGGACACACATTCAATCCACACTAGAGAGAGAAAGAGAGGAATGTGTGCATATGTGCATGATAAAGAGAGAGTAGAGGGGGTAGGTGTGGAGGTGATTTTCTCACAATCCCCTGGAA
>NW_027763160.1:0-297 GCF_054177405.1 Leptonychotes weddellii
CCTGCATTCAGAAATAAGGATGCAGGAAAAGAGCAGAGCAGAACAGTCATGTTGTGAGCCTGGTTCTCAAGCTGATTGCTGGAGGGCCAGAGCTTCCGTTGGACAGACAACTTTTCCATCGTGACCAGGGCATAGGCTCCTTGGCAACCCAATTTTACATGAAGATTTGGGAGTTGTTCCTAGAAGCTCAGTTTAATAACTGTCTCTTCAACTATAAAATGTACGTAAAAATGGTACCTATCTTCTGAGCTTGTCATGAGGAGTAATGAACTAATGCATAAAAAAGGATTAGCACAG
>NW_027763161.1:0-297 GCF_054177405.1 Leptonychotes weddellii
CACATCTCTCTCCTCTCAAGCTTTCAAAGAACCAGCAATTTTTTAGTCTAATCTAATGTTGTCCATTCTCAATAAATACGCAACAAGGCTTTAGTTTCAATATAATAGGTGATCTTACACACTTGAAAGCAGTAAATGATTAGCAGGAACATTCCCAGTTGCCAAAATGATTCATCTCTATGAATAACACCTTCAAAGATATGTAAGCACTAACAATGTTTTATTTACTAGCTCTGTGCCATCACTGAATCTATTTTAAAATTGAGAAAATTCATCCACAGTAATGAGTATGATTCC
>NW_027763162.1:0-1000 GCF_054177405.1 Leptonychotes weddellii
TGACTGCTATGCATTTAGGGAGATCTTAGCTATGTTTTCTGGTTTCTTCCCTCCCCCCCTTTTTTTTTTAAGAAACCTGTACATTCTCTATATTGAGATTCATTTAAGAATGACAACATGATTGTTGTTAGTTAAAACATTCATTTATGTGTATTGAAGGGGAGATTTTTTTTAAGGCCCTGTCAGATTTCTACCATGTTGGAGCATGCTCTGGGAATTGTCAGTGAAAGAAAGCCAAAACCAAGTGCAGGTACTCCCAACCAAACTTTTGGCATAGCTTCTTTCTCCAACACACTTTTGTCTCAAATATCACTTGTCTCCAGGATGTATAAGTTAAGACATTGGTGATGCCAGATAAAAGAATTTGATCTTTGCACAGTGTTGTGAAGTAACTGATGGGCAGTTGATGGGCTTAATGTAATTTATTAAGTCAAGCAGATAGGTCACACTTTTCAAAGGTTTAGTGGGTCTAGAGTTTCACTTGCATTTATATCCACAATTGGCCATTTGCCTCCCTCTCTTAGATGTGCACAAGGACCAGATAATACGTGCAAAAGTCCCAACTTTGAAAACTGGTTAAGCTGTAGATCAAAAACAGTTTGTCATCTTGTGCAGTGTAGTTCCTGCTATTTTAGTAAAGAAAAATAAAAATAGGGCATTAACTTGTTACATCAATATTGTATCAACATTGGTTTTTGATACTCATTATGGCAAAAGTTATGCTAATTTCTGCCTTATTTCTCTTTGACATACCAAGGGTGGGTCTCCATCCATTGAAGACCAGAGCAGAATTTTATAAACAAAGCCTAACTGATCAGAGCGAAGTTATACATCTGGAATATTTCATCACTGGTTTGGTCATTCATGGGAGGATAAAGCTGGCAGACTCTATTCATCCTACACTTCTGATCTGATTTGGGTGCCACACCACCCCCCTCCATACATCATGAGACAACCATGTGAATAATGACAAAATGTGAACACCACTAAGGGTACTGTC
>NW_027763163.1:0-13978 GCF_054177405.1 Leptonychotes weddellii
TACTGGACAGAAAACTTACATTTGTGAAGAATGTGGCAAAGCCTTTGACTGGCACTCAACACTATCTCAACATCAACCAATGCCTACTAGAGAGAAACCTTACCAATGTAAAGAATGTGGCAAGGCCTTTAACCAGCTCTCAATGCTTACTCGACATCAGAGAATTCATACTGGAGAGAAACCTTACCAATGTGAAGAATGTGGCAAGGCCTTTAACCAGCACTCAAACCTTACTCAGCATCACAGAATTCATACTGGAGAGAAACCATACAAATGTAAAGAATGTGGCCAGGCCTTTAACCATCACTCAAGCCTTACTCAACATCACAGAATTCACAGTGGTGAAAAACCTTACATATGTAAAGAATGTGGCAAGGCCTTTAACCTGCATTCAAACCTTACTCAACATCACAGAATTCATACTGGAGAGAAACCTTACATATGTAAAGAATGTGGCAAGGCCTTTAACCGGCACTCATACCTTATTCGACATCACAGAATTCATACTGGAGAGAGACCTTACCAATGTAAAGAATGTGGCAAGGCCTTTAACCAGCACTCAAAGCTTACCGAACATCACAGAATTCATACTGGAGAGAGACCTTTCGTATGCAAAGAATGTGGAAAGGCCTTTAACCGGCACTCACACCTGACTCGACATCACAGAATTCATACTGGAGAGAGACCTTACATATGTAAGGAATGTGGCCATGCCTTTATCCAGCACTCACACCTGCGTCAACATCACAGAACTCATACTTGATGATGGAAACCATACCTAAGTAAAGAATGTGGGAAGGCGTTTAATCACTGTTCAACCTTTACTCATTACCACAGAATTCATAGTGGAACAAACATTACAAATGTAAAAGAATGTGAGAAAACATTTAAAGACTACTCACCCCTTACTCCACATCAGAGAATTCATAGTGGAGAGGAACCATAAAGTTGTTAAGAATGTGGCAAGGCCTTTAAGCAATGTTAAACCCTGATTCCTGATCAGAGAATGTATGCTGGAGTGGATTTTGCAAATACAAAGAATTTGGCATTGCCTTTAATAAGAGGTCAAGCCTCATTCAACATCACAGAATTCATACTGGGGAAAAAGTTAGAAATGTAAAGAACATGGGAAACTTTTAAACTGCTCAACCCTTTTCTGTATCTCAGAGTTTATACTGAGGAGAAAGAGTGCTCGCTTCGGCAGCACATATACTGAGGAGAAAGATTACAATATAAGGAGTGTCGCAAGCCTCTAGCTGGAATTCACAAATTGCTCAACATCTTAGTTATCATACAGGATAGAAACTGTAAAATGCAGACAAAGTTGCAGTGCCTTTAACTGGAATTCAGTCTATACTCAGTATCCCAAAATGCATCCTAGATTCAAACCCTAGAAACATAATGAATGAGGAAAGACCTTCATTTTAAATATTCACTGTAGCAAACACCAGAGAATACATAAATGAAAGTAACTTGAAAGATGTAAATATTTAGAAATGTATGTAAGTGAACATCAAATGTCAATATCACAGAAATCAAGTAGAAGGCAGTATAGGAATTAATCTATTCAGATGTTACATAAAAATATTCCTTATAAGGAATAATATAAAGTTAAACACTTAGTGTATGTGCTGTTATGCTTCAAAGGTTTAAGTGGATGGATTTTTACATAAGTATAATTAATTTCAATATGTGGTTTTTTTTTTTCATTGATCCTATCTGGGATTTGTGACTAGCAAATATTAATGTATTTGTACTCTCAGATCATTTCATGAAATTCATTTATTCCTAGTGGGTGTGTGAAAGTATGTGGCTAATTGTTGCTGTATCAAAGATATGAGATGCCCTTCTTCATTTGTTGGGACTCGCATATCTAATTGTCCATGGAAGAAGAAGGGCAATATAATATACAATATATGAAGAAAATCTAAATGGAGATGCTGTTTGCGGTTATAACATTAATGTCAGTTATCATGAAAGAGGTGTTCAGAACAACATTCTTCTTTTATTAAAGCTAAAGAACTTCCTGGATATTATAAATAAAATATTTTACCATCTGGTTATTGAGGAAAAAGAGGTGGCAGAACAGTAAAATACTGATGTATCCTTATAAAGCTATTGTTACAAGTAGAGAATGTCAGTTGATGTGGTTGAAATGAAGAAATCTTCACAGATATTAGAAGATAGCTAATTCTTCCCTAAAATGGTATATAATTATATATACACAAATTATATACCAATTTTTTAAGAATGACCTCATGCCTGAAAATTATGGAAATCACTACTTCCACATCATTATATCCGCATATGAGTGCTTTTTAACATTTGGATTCTGTATTTTGAATAAGGATCGGAGTGCATTTGAAATTCATAACTTAGTTCATGTGTGGTCTTAATAAAACAATAATTGATTTTTAATGTATTACCATGGATGAGTAATGAATGAAGTGTTATCCTACCACCAATGTTAACCTATCTAAAGGTTGTAGGTAACTGATGGAATCTATCACATATTTGGTAATGGAGTTGAATAATATACCTAGTCATCCATTTTTTCATTGTCCTTAAAGTTTAAATAATGTGTGATTATTTTTACCCTAGTTTATCTATTGTATCATTTTCTCCTCTTAGGAAATAGTGGGATATTATCATGGACATTTTACAGATTATATGGGGGTCTTATTGACAAGTACTCCATATTAATGCTACTTGGCATCCCCTTGGTGTAGGCAGTATTTTTGCAGGGGCTTTGAACTGACACCTGCCCTTCTCACTAGTGTGTTCTCTAGACAACACTCTGCGGAGTCACTTCTGTTCACATCACCAGTCCACCCTCATGAGCAAACATGTCGCCTGACTACCTTGACTTTCCCTCATGTGTCCTGTAGAGAAGACAGACCCCCACAGAGCTTACCTAAACCTGTTTTAAGTTTGAATGACTCAATCTGGACTTAGTCTTGGGATGTTAAAGCACTGTACCATGGCCCCAAATAAAGGTATGTGCCCCACTTCATACGTAGGGGTGTTGTTTTGATTTTTCTATGAAGTAAGCATACACTCTTACTAATGCTCGGTGTGTAATAGATACCCTATAAGTAGGAGAAACATTCCAATAGGAGTGATACTGTAGCCTCAAGTAAGAGGTAGAAAATACAGACGATGAAGAATTGGCATGAATTCTGCATATGGAGAGAGGATACCTTTCCTGGGTTGCACAACTGACTCCTTGGATTTAGAAAAATAACTTCTACTTCTTTTCCTAGTTATCTCCAGATCTCCAGTTCTATCCTCAGTTTTGTTTCCAGCTATTTAGGCATCACAAACATTCTTCTTCGCTTGTGCTGTGGCTAGAGTTTCCTAAGTAAACACTGAATTGAGATTAGAGAAATGGAAGGCCAATGGGTATTCAGACATTTAACACTGGGTTGTAAAACACAATGATGGCACCATCCTTAGAAAGATAAGATCTATTAAAAGAAAATGTGAGGGGCGCCTGGGCGGCTCAGTTGGTTAACCGTCTGCCTTCCACTCGGGTCATGATCCCAGGGTCCTGGGATTGAACCCCACGTCGGACTCCCTGCTCAGCGAGGAGTCTGCTTCTCTCTTTCTTGGCCTGTCTCCCCCACATATGCAGTCTCTCTTTCTCTCAAATAGATAAAATCTTAAAAAAAAAAAAATGTGAAGAACTCTTTCCAATGCGGGGAGGGAACCAGACAGAGGTGGTTCCCCTCTAGCCACTGCAAAGGCAAAGGAAGCTCTTGGTGTTGTCTTCTGATGAATAAATATAATGGACATAAGGAATTGGCAAATGTGGGTTTCTGAAGTGTAGGGGGCTTCTGTGTTTTCATGATTTAATTGAATTCCTAGGTGTTACTGAGGACCAGATTCTTTTGGATGACGACGATGACTGTTGTTTGCCCATTTCTAGATCAGTGGTAATTGATGGAGGAAGGATATTGGATGATGTAATCATTTGGGCGTAGCTTTAAAATATCACATGGTGGGGACGCCTGGGTGGCTCAGTCCAGCGTCTGCCTTCAGCTCAGGTCATGATCCCAGGGTCCTGGGATCGAATCCCGCATTGAGCTCTTCTCTCAGCGCGGAGCCTGCTTCTCCCTCTGCCTGCTCTGCCTGCCGCTTCCCCTGCTTGTGCTCTCTCTCTGATAAATTAATTAATTAAAAGTCTATAAAAAAAAATATCCCATGGTAGGGGCGCCTGGGTGGCTCAGTCGGTTAAGCGACTGCCTTCGGCTCAGGTCATGATCCTGGAGTCCCGGGATCGAGTCCCGCATCAGGCTCCCTGCTCGGCGGGGAGTCTGCTTCTCCCTCTGACCCTCCCCCCTCTCATGCTCTCTATCTCATTCTCTCTCAAATAAATAAATAAAATCTTTATCAAAAAGAAAAACAAAGATGGGGCGCCTGGGTGGCTCAGTCGGTTAGGCGACTGCCTTCGGCTCAGGTCATGATCCTGGAGTCCCGGGATCGAGTCCCGCATCGGGCTCCCCGTTCGGCGGGGAGTCTGCTTCTCCCTCGACCCTCCCCCCTCTCATGCTCTCTCTCTATCTCAAATAAACAAAATCCTTAAAAAAAAAAAAATACTCCATGGTAAAGTAGGTTTGAGAGATGAAGAAGCCTTTTAGAGAGTGGCGTAGGCAGGATCAGCAAGGCATGTGCTGTGGGTGCACCCAAGCGCTGGTATCCCAGGTGTGTAACCCCAATCAAGTTTAGATCCACCGTAGATGGGTGGCATTGCGTGAAAGTTGATGCACTGCTCTGCAGGACCTTCTTCCCTTCAGTCACCCCATTGTGGGTATAGTCCCATTCTCTGGCTCTGTGCCATGGATTTCTCGGAGGAGCAGTTCAACAGTCAGTGGTGGTGAGCATTTCTGTTCAAACATTCAGGCCCAAGTATTCACTGATCAATGAAGGAAGAAGACATTGTGTGTATGTGTGGGTGGGTGGGGTAATGGAATATTGCTCCGCCATAAAAAGGAATTTAATCTTGCCGTTTGCAATGACATGGATGGAGCTGGAGAGTATTATGCTAAGCGAAAGAAGTCAAAGAGAAACACCATGTATTTTCACTCATATGTGGAATATAAGAAACAAGCCAAGAGAAAAATAGAAGACAGGCAGATCATGAAACAGACCCTACGTATAGAGAAGAAACTGATGGTTACCAGAGTGGAGGTCGGTTGGGGGATGGGTGAAATAAATGACGGGCATCAAGGAGTGCATTTGTTTTGAGCACTGGGTGTTGCAGGGAATTGTTGAGTCACTATTGTACACCTGGAACTCATATTACATTGTATATTAACTAACTGGAATTGAAAAAAATCCTTTTAAATGTTTTGTTTTTTACAGATTTAAGAAAACTTTTTTTTAAAAGATTTTATTTATTCATTTGAGAGCCAGTAAAAGCACAAGCAGGGGGAGGGGCAGATGGAGAGGGAGAAGCAGGCTCCCCACTGAGCAGGGAGCCTGATGCCAGACTTGATCCCAGGACCCCGAGATCATGACCTGAGCCGAAAGCAGATGCTCAACCATCCAAGCCACCCAGGTGCCCCAAGTAGACTTTTCTCCTAACTGACTTGCACCAGGGCATAAAATATACCCTTGTAAACAAATTGAAATATTTATCTTTTCTCCCTACCTGATTATTCCAGAATCCAGAAAGTCGGAGTAACTCTTATATTTTAGCCAATATATGTATTTGCAATTTCAATAAGAATCTTTTCATTGGGAGGAGACACAATTGAAAACACTGGTTATATAACCAAGGCTTTGACTAGAATGTCATAGCTGAGGAAGAGCTGCATAGACTCAGATATGATGACAGCTATAAGGGACTAACATTGACTTTATGGGGCCAATAAAGACCCCTTGGAAATATCAACCTGACACCTTGTTTACGGAGTTCCCAGCAGCCTTACCAGGAGAGCAAAGAAGGTAATTTCCTAAGAGATGCAGGAACCCATGGATAGTCAGGGGTCTTCATGAAGAGAGGAATCTACCCAGATCTGTTGTTATTGTAGGCAAAGTCTGGTGGCAAGTTTATGGCATGGCTCCTGGTGTGGAGAGGCTATTGAGTGTTCACTCTTGAGATTTCTTATGAAAAGTTCCAGAAAAGCCATTTTTAAAGATTTGATAGGTTAAACTCTATTCTTCCTGCATTTATATAAATAATCAGGACAAGGTTTTTTTTGTGTGTTTTTTTTATGGTTTTATTTATTTGAGAGAGGGAGAGCGAGAGAGACAGAACGAGCACAGGAGAGGGGTGAGGGGCAGAGGGAAAAGCAGACTTTCCACCCTACAGGGAGCCTGATGCAGGGCTCTAACCCAGGACTATGAGATCATGGCCTGAGCCAAAAGCAACCACTTAACCCACTGAGCCACCCAGGTGCCCCCAGGACAAGTGTTTTTGTTAGGCTTCCTTTGCAATCAAATCAGTGTTAGTTTGGCTATCTTTGGTAAAAATGGAGATGACTATAGAGAAAAATATGTCTCAGTAACACATGTTTATATTTATTAGATTTTAATACTATTCATCATCAACTGGCCTACATCCTGATTTCTTCTAGACTCCTCCAATGCCAGGATTTAAGTCCCCAAACTAACATTTTGATTTTTTTTAAAAGATTTATTTATTTTAGAGAGGGTTGGGTGGGGCAAGGGACAAAGGGAGAGGGGGAGAGAGAATCCCAAGCAGACTCCGTGATGAGCGCGGAGCCTGATGCGGGGCTCGAGCTCACAACCCTGAGATCATGACCTGAGCTAAAACCAAGAGTCTGATGCTTAATGGACTGTGCCACCCAGGTGCCCCTAAGATTTTGGTATTTCTCCCACCTTTCTTACTTGGAATCATTTTAGAACTAAAATTGCCTTTTTTCCTGTAGCTCTGCAAACTTAATATAAATATCTTAATGTAAAGAAATCGTCATGATAGGTCATGTATAGACAGTGTTAGTGATGTGTCTCTATGGTCCACTGAAAGTATTACTAGATGCATTTGAAAAATAAACAAGGAACATCTGTCAGTTTGCCCCTACTTACCCTCACTCTATCCAAAGATACTTCCAATGCATCATCTAGAAGTCTGTTCAACTGGCTACCCTTAGAAATCAGAACCTGGCAGGGTGCTTGGGTGACTCAGTTGGTTAAGTGTCTGCCTTCAGCACAGGTCATGATCTCAGAGCCCTGGGATCGAGCCTGGCACCGCACTAGGCTCCCTACTCAGCAGGGCATCTGCTTCTCTTTCTTCTGCCCCTCCCTCTCCCCCTCCCCCTGCTCATGCTCGCTCTCTCTCTCTCTCTCTCTCTCATAAAGAAATAAAATCTTAAAAAAAAAGAAATCAGAACCTGGCTTAACATTTGATCTAATCATTAAGTAGGGTTCATTTGTTTTCATACCAATGTCTCATTTAATAACCTTACTTGAACCCCTGGCTAACTTTGAAACATAGACCTGCATCATTGCCTCCTGAAATGATTTTGACTTTTACTGACCTATTGTCTGGAGGAAAGTCCTGGATCAGTGACATGAAGCAATCTACCAGGTCAACTTTTAATACGTGAAAGACCCAAGGAAGTTTCATATGGGGGAACTGAAGGGGTTAAGGACAGCTTCTTCGTCCCTTCTTTACCCCCCAAACCAATGTGCCAGTTTGGCCTTTGGATAATTTGAGTTGAAGGCACTTAAAAACCTGCAGACTCAGGAAAACATTCCCTCCCCCCTTAACCACAGAGAAGAATCTAAAATGGGGCGTTTTTCCGAGAATAAGAGTTATTAACAGTGAGACAGTTTACCTCAGTGACTCATCTGTAAGCACAAATATCTGCTCTTCTTACTGCCCGGTGAAGTGTTTTCCCTTCCTGTGAAGCTCCAGGCCCCTACTGTCTTTTCCTTAGTTCAGGTTGACATTTGTACCTCATCTTGCCTGACAGTCTTTTGAATTTCTGTGTCTATATGGATTCCCTGTATTTACACATACTTAATTTGATTTTCTCCTGGTAATCTGTCTCATGTTAATTTGATTCTTAGTCCAACTAGAAGGACCTTAGAGGGGACAAGTATTCTTGTTCCCTGGCAGAGGATTTAATTTTAATGCCTCATTTCCTGGCATCCTATTTAAAGTATAAAAAGAAGGTGCAGCAGTGCGAAGTACTTGTCCCGTACTTGACATGTCTTAGCTCTGTTTTTGTCACTATTTCAGAAAGTCCATTATTTGGTTCCTGCATGGTTCCTATCCTCTCAGTGTCTCCTTTAAAAGGTCCTAAGTAGTAGTCAAAATAGGTATCACACTTGATTTGTTTAGCTTAATAGTTGGCTCTCTGGATGATGATGCATAAGTACACTAATTATTTCAAGGGGTCCTCATTTAAGCCACCTCAGCATTAAGATCATTAGTATAATTTTCTGTTTACTTAGAGACTTGAAACTATGTAATGTATGTGTGTGAAACATCAATCCCACCAGATTGTTGGAAGGCCTTTCTCCATCACTTTTTTCCCCATTGTGATTGTTTATTTTCCATCCTAGTGGGTTGAGATGCCCAGCACTACCTATGGGGTTTTATTTGTGTATGAATGTGCTAATTTGAGTGGTCTTGCTCCTTCAGGTGTCACCCTGGAGATGGTGGATTGTATTTTGTGTCTTGGTTTTCTCTGGAGTTAACTTGCCTAAATTCAAAGTGCTCAGCATGCTAAGTGGCTGATTCTTCTGTTTCCCCTGATGGAGCAGCACCTAAATTATTTGTATCATGAGTGGAAATCCCTGTGGGATGGCTGCTGGATGCTCTAGGAAAGTCCTCCAGTCAACTGAGAGTAGCTAATGTCCTTTGTCTTTGGATTCATTCAGAATCTCCTTTTTTTTTTTTTTTTTTTAAGATTTTATTTATTTATTTGACAGAGAGACAGAGAGCACAAACAGGGAGAGCAGGAGAGGGAGAAGTAGGCTCACTGTTGAGCAAGGAGCCCAAAGTGGGACTTGATCCCCACTTAACTCACTGAAGCACCCAGGAGCCCCCAGAATTTCTACAGAATGTATTAAGGATTTAAATTGGCAACATTGTGGAGAATTTTAAAATTATAAGAGGCAGATGCATCTGTACCACACATCTGCAGTCTGTGCTTCTCCTGACTCTAAAGTATATTGTGGCCATGAAGTATTACAATTGAAAATCACCTTCCTTTTCATAGAGTAGTAACTGAACACCAAGCAGTTTTGTAACAGCATCCTAATGGGCTGCAAGTGGGTAGATATATCAGACACACCGTTTCCCATTGCTATCCAAAAAAACAACAACACAAGCACAGAATCAGAATCACAAAGCCTCTCAGATTCTGTAAAGTATTATAAGCAGAAGAGGACTAGTCCTCAACAAAATGAGGTTATGATGAAACTGTCACATGCTAAGTTACTTACCAAGAGAGGTCTTCCCAATCAAATGCCTTATTTCTCTCATTGCAAAATGAAAGTGCCATACTCAAGAGTCATTTCACATTTTCCATCATAGTCTTCTTAAAGGTAACTTTTTGATATGCACAGTCCTTTTAAACTAAGCTCCTTTTTTTTTTATATTTTTGGCTCATGACAGTTTAATTCGAAATTTTATTTTGTACATTTAAAATAGAGCAATTGCTTTTGATATGAATTTTTGCTTACATATATATTTGTAGGTTGAGACCAAATGGGCCAAGTCTTAGACAACTGACATTTTGTGATGTGTCTAATCAGAAGAAATGTAAAAGGGTGACTAATATTAGAGTCCTAACAAACTCTTTGCTTTATAATTGCATACTTCTGGTGCTCTATATAATGGGATATATTAAACTAACAATTTGTATATATAGTATGTCTGCATTTCCTAATAACTTCTCTTGCATCCATTTTTAATAACAATTATTGTACAAGTTTGGCAGTTACACTCTTCAGGCCAATACAATCCAGATTGTATAAATTTATAAAAGAAATTTTAAAACTCATCATTCTTCTATATTCAAGACCAAAGCACATCAGTGTTAATGTAGGGCACAGAGGGAAAATATATTTCTCCTGAATATTTGAGAAAATGTGAAGTCCTTTTGAGAAAATCTAGTAACATAATAATCCTAGCCTGACAGCACTAATGGAAAAAGGACTCATTCACTTTCATGCTGTGATTTACTGGTCCCTACTGACCTTAAATTGGATCACTGTAGTGATTTATGTATGCTGGTACCTCTGAAAGTTAAGCCCTGGGATCTGTATTTGTTTTGTGTTCTAAATCAGCAAGAATAATTAAATTTGATGATGTAGGATTGGAAGTGTCAGCGGCTTTCTTTAGTGACTGAGCAAAATGATGTCTCCACTTTCATTTATTGTGACCCATTTTAACTATATGTGCTTTGTACATGTAATATTTATTTCAGTACAAATTGAATTATTCTTCCTCTGTATTTTATATTAATATTTCATTGATGTGAAAATCAAATTGTGTCATAAAAACCTCTCTATATTTAAGTATATTTGAAAATGTTATTACAAAAAAACATTACAGCTAGAATTCAGCCTTCCATTGCACTTCATTGCCTTATTGTTAGAATGGGTGAATGTGAACAATTCTATTGTCATAAACTCCTCACAAATAATACAAGTGGTGTAATTTTGTGCCCTAAGGTGAAACTGGAAAAAAACAGAAAAAAACAAATTATAGACCCATGAGGCCATGTTAGCAGATGTTAATTGATACCTTCTGCTGCCGCTTTACCTTATACCCCAGAGGTGTATTCTACTCAAAAGACTTTAAATCAGGGGGCGCCTGGGCGGCTTAGTCGTTAAGCCTCTGCCTTCGCCTCAGGTCATGATCCCAGGGTCCTGGGATAGAGCCCTGGATCAGGCTCCCTGCTCAGTGGGAAGCCTGCTTCTCCTTCTCCCACTCCCCCTGCTTGTGTTCCCTCTCTTGCTGTCTCTCTCTCTCTCTCTCTGTCAAATAAATAAATAAAATCTTAAAAAAAAAAAAGACTTTAAATCAGAAAAAATGTTTCTTAATGTTAAAGATTTTATCAGTTGCATCTGGTAGTTATATCTGTAGGCTAGTGCTGATTAACTACTTGTAAGCTAGTGGGGTCACATGCCTATGTCTTGAGCCTAGGCTACATGTCCCTTGTCTGGTACAGCTGTGCCTGGGAATATATGACCTGTAGTTTGCTTTCTTACATCTGAACTGACAAGATCAGTGCTGGCTTCATTAGATCAATTTTGTGTTGATCCTGCCAGGGAGCATGAATTTCTGTTCCCTTCAAGGTCCTTCTGCCTGGACTAAGAATCCAATTGAAATGTGACAGATTAAGGCGCCTGGGTGGCTCAGATGGTTAAGCGTCTGCCTTCGGCTCAGGTCATGATCTCAGGGTCCTGGGATCGAGTCCCGCATCGGGCTCCCTGCTCCTTGGGAGCGTGCTTCTCCCTCTGCATTTCTCTCTTGCTCTGTCTCTCATGAATAAAAAAAAAAGAAATGTGACAGATTAACAGGATAGATCAAATTAAATTTCATAAGTAGAAGGAACCTTCCCAGACATGGAAATCTCAAAGACAGTTGGGTAAAAGGAGGTATATATATGTCATCCTTAAATGGAGGAGGGTCTGGCACTTTGAAGTGGAGAAATGCACTTCACGGAGCAATAAGACGAACAGCAGATGTTTGGTAATTAGATGTTTGCCCTGTCATACAAATGGGTCACTCAGATAAAATTTGTCTCTGGTAATAACTAAAGTGTTATGTGTATTTACATTATTGGAAAAACAATTTCTGGGATTTTCTCATCTTGCTGAGTTGAAACATAATACCTGTTAAGCAGTCACTTCCACATTTGTCTCTATTCTAAGACTCGGGCACTCATTCTCTTTTTCTCTCTTTCTCCTTCCTTTCCTTCCTTCCTCCCTCCCTCCCTCCCTTCTTTCCTTCCTTCATGCTGTTCATGACACTAGGTCAGTCACTTAAGTGAAATCATAGTGTATCTGTTCCTGTGACTCATTTATTTCCCTTAACATCACGTTTAACCATGTATAAAGTGACAAGATGTGTCTCCTTTTTCAAAGCTGAATATTATTCTAGTGCATGTATATCAACATTTTCTTTATGCATTCTTGAACATTTCTGCTGCTTTCATTTATTATTGGCTTTTCTGAATAATGCTGCTTTGAATCCGCTTATGCAAATATCTCTTGCAGATCCTACTTTGAATTCTTTTGGTTATATACTGTCAAGTGGGATGGCTGAGTCATATGATAATATGCATTAAAAGTTTTGAGGGGGCGCCTGGGTGGCTCAGTTGGTTAAGCGACTGCTTTCAGCTCAGGTCATGATCCTGGAGTCCCTGGATCGAGTCCCGCATCGGGCTCCCTGCTCGGCAGGGAGCCTGCTTCTCTCTGACCCTCCCCCCTCTCATGTGCTCTCTCTCTCTTTCTCTCTGTCTCAAATAAATAAATAAAATCTTTAAAAAAAAAAAAAGTTTTGAGGAATCTCGATTCCATTTTCCATAATGATTGCACCATTTGCATTTCCTCTAACAGTGCATAAGGGTTTCAATCTCTCCTCATCCTTTCCAACACAAGTAGGTGTTTTGTTTTTTTAATAGTGGGATCTGAACATGTGTGAGGTGATGACTCACTGTTTGATTTGTATTTCTCTAACGAATAGTGATTTTGAGCATCTTTCATATCCTTGTCCATTTGTATATCTTCCTTCAGTTGTCCCCATTGAAAACTTTGTCCAGTTCTTAATAATGCTAGTTGCTGTTTGGTTGTTGTTGCAAAAGTTCTTTCTATATTCTTGATATTAAATCCTTATGCTCTAGAGACTCTGTGACAAATTACCTTCCATTTCTCAGGTTGCCTTTAAACTCCACTGAGTGTTTCCTTATAATTATTTTATCTGATTTCCATGTGTTTGAATATATTTTGTTTCATTTCATCAGTCTCATGATATTTACTGGTTATTTTTTAAATTTCATTTTAACCCATTGATTTTTCAAGAGCATGTTGTTCAATTTCCAAATATTTGTGGCATTTCCAATTTCCCGTCTGCTATTCATTCTTAGTTTCATTCCACGGTGGTCAGAAAAGATACTGGTATGATATTAATCTTCTTAAATTTGTTAAGACTTGTAGGCAAACAGGTTGTCTATACTAGAGAATGTTCCATGTGTGATTGAGAAGATTGTATATTTTGCTCTTGCTTGATGGAGTTGTCTGTATATGCCATTATATGTAATTGGTCTTTTATGTTTTTTTTTTTTAAAGAATTTTGTATTTATTTATTTGAGAGAGAGAATGAGATAGAGAGAGCATGAGAGGGGGGAGGGTCAGAGGGAGAAGCAGACTCCCTGCCGAGCAGGGAGCCCGATGCGGGACTCGATCCCGGGACTCCAGGATCATGACCTGAGCCGAAGGCAGTCGCTTAACCAACTGAGCCACCCAGGCACCCAGTCTTTTATGTTATTCAAGTGCTCTCCCTAATGGGCTTGAGTGTGGTCTTTCTATCCAGTTAAATTGACGTATTAACTTCTGCTATCATGACGCTGTTGATTTCTTGCTTCAGTTCTGTCTTGGATGCTTCACATACATGGGATCTCTGATGTTATGTGCACACGTTATTATAGTTGTTGTTATTCAGGTAATTTCATTTCTTTACAAATATGGTCGTTTCTCTGTACTGACACTCTATGAACTTAATGTGTATTTGTCTGATAGTAATATGGCTACCCGTGACCTCTTTTGCTTTCCATTTGCATGAAATGTGCTTTTACATACTTTGACTTGTATCTTATGTGTGTCCTTAGATTTAATGTGACTCTTGTAGATGGGAGGTTGTCGGATGTTGTGTTTTACTCACTCAGCAACTTTATGGCACTTTTTTTTTTTTAAGATTTATTTATTGGGCGCCTGGGTGGCTCAGTTGGTTAAGCGACTGCCTTCGGCTCAGGTCATGATCCTGGAGTCC
>NW_027763164.1:0-4034 GCF_054177405.1 Leptonychotes weddellii
GTGCTCTGGTAAGCGCTGTGAATTGTGCAAGACTGTTAAATCTCAGATCTGTACCTCTGAAACAAATAATGCAATATATGTTAAGAAAAAAAAAAGAAGAAGAAGATAGCAGGAGGGGAAGAATGAAGGGGGGGGAGTCAGAGGGGGAGACGTACCATGAGAGACGATGGACTCTGAAAAACAAACTGAGGGTTCTAGAGGGGAGGGGGGTGGGAGGATGGGGTAGCCTGGTGATGGGTATTAAGGAGGGCACGTTCTGCATGGAGCACTGGGTGTTACGCACAGACAATGAATCATGGAGCACTACATCTAAAACTAATGATGTAATGTATGGTGATTAACATAACAATAAAAATTAAAAATAAATAAATAAGAATAAAAATAAAAACATTTTCTTATTCTTAAAACATATCATATATTGTTAATTTTAAAACTATTCACAAATGCTCAGTCTCTCCTTTTTCCTGGCACATTGTGAGATTGCAGTGCCCTGTACCCTTTGAAGCAAGTATGGTCCTGTGATTTGCTTTGGCCAGTGAATTATGAGCAAAAATACATATCCATTGGAATGAGGCTTTACGAGTCAGCACAGAATTCACCACATTTCCTCTTCCTCTAAAGTGGTTATAGAAGCTTCTATCAGCCAAGTCTCTACTGTGGATAATGTCCACCATAGATTTGTTTCCTTTTTCATTTTGGGGTTTAGGAAAAAGCAGCATGTTTTATATTTTGATAAGTACACAGAGGTATAGAACGAATGGGGACTGTATGAGGACAGTATTTATTCTTCCTAATTCTTAGCCTGAATATCTGGGCATTTATTTCAAATGGTGTCTGTCCAGAGTATCCTCCCTTTTAGTATGATCTTTGCGCTATACTAGTAAACTGTAAAGAAGCACTTCTGTTCTACCTTCAGGAATAGATTAGGGAGAGTCTCTAATAACTATAGGGGTAATTTCATATGATAAATGAAAGGGAGAATACAGACAAAAACAAGTTTTTGAAACTTTATCTAAAACCTCAGTTCTTTATTCCATTGGTCAAAAGTACATATATGTGTGTATGTCTGTGTGTATGTGTATTACCATATAAATAATATATATTAGGTCTTTAATGTAGATTCGGTCCCTAATATACACTAGAATTATTTTTTTTTACCATAATCCATTTTAATTTTAAACTTCAGTTTTCTTAAAAATATTTAGATAGGAATATTCATTTTCCCAGTATTGCATTAGTCCAAAATTTATTAATTAATAAGTTCATAAAATATGGCTAGTTTATTATTAACCATCAATTCACTTACATGAAGAATTATTATAGAAATATTATGTTTTTAAAACTTTACCAAAAGGTCCAAGTAGAATGATAGCACTGGTCCACACAATTTTCCATTTTATATGGATTACAAGAACCAATTTATATAGACACCAGTTATTTATATAATAACCTGTCTGATAATGGCAACTTTAAACTTTTTTTATAAAATAGTTATATCAGAAACCCTTAGCCCAGTAAGTTTTAGTGGGGGAAAAATGTCATTCATCGCACAGTAACTGCACTATGATCAAATAAAAGAAACACCAGCTCACTTGTTTTAAAGAAAAAAAGTTTGAAAATTAGTTTAAAATTGTCCAAACTCACATTTTTGAGGGGTGTGATGGGGTGGGGATCCAAAAACAAAACCCTCAGGTCACAACCTGGTATAAATCTGAAGTCACCACTAGGGGAAACAATTTGTCTAGTTTATTTTTGGGTAAGTTTCTGTGACTTCATATGGCAATTAAGTGGGAAGTGGCATTCTAAGGAGGCCATAGTTTTTAGACTCCTTATCCTCAGGCCTTAAAACTCAAAAAGTTTTATCCTAGTAATATCTTTTACACTAAGATAGTTTTAACCTGGAAGATTTTTTTTTTAAGATTTTATTTATTTATTTGACAGAGAGAGACACAGCAAGAGAGGGAACACAAGCAGGGAGAGCGGGAGAGGGAGAAGCAGGCTTCCTGCGGAGCAGGGAGCCCGATGCGGGGCTTGATCCCAGGACCCTGGGATCAAGACCTGAGCTGAAGGCAGATGCTTAACGACTGAGCCACCTAGGCGCCCGATTTTTTTTTTTTTTTAATAGCAACTGTAGTTTATAAGGACAAGGTTACTGTCTGGCCTAGCTGAATCTTGGTTTACATACAGTGTTTGTGATCTAGGGAGGTCCCAGGGACATGAGGTTTCTCTATAAATGAGTTGTAGGTCTGGTTCCGGTTAGTTAGAATTAGTTGGGTGAATGTAACAGAAAATTCTAGTAAGATAGTAGTTTCTTGTCTCTCACTAAAAAGTTCAGAAATAGGCATCTCAGGGCTGGTATGGTAGTTTTTCATCATCAGGGACTTTGATTCCTCCTCTCTGCCACAGCATCCCAGCTCATAGCCTCCAAATCCCCTCATCTTGTGGGCCAAAATGACTGCTGGAGCTCCAACCATCACATTTGTGTTCTAGACAGCCAGAAAATGTTTTCTTATATACTTCCTTAACTTCAGGGGGTCTTTGCCTCTTCCCTGAGGCTGACCAGGCTTGTTGCCCCCATGCCAGTGGTTTGATGCTTTTGTTCCATAGAGATAAGGATCTATTTCCCACTCCCTCTCTCCAGGTCCTCACGCTGGAGGGAGATTCTCTGCCTTCAGTCTCTCTCATGAGCACCTAGAAAAGAGATTGCAAGTGAATGTGAACACTTTTCTTGTGTTGGGACCCCAGGAGTCCTGTGCAGTCATGCCAGCCTGCACTTGATGTTTGACAATTTGTCAAAATCTTAACTGAATTGTTCTTACCCACTCATTTGGTATTCTGCCTCTCTTCCTCCCTTTCTGTGGGGTATATGAGCAAGGGCTCACATCTCAGGTCCACTTACAGTGGCCTATCCTCCCTTGGGTTTTGGGTCACTTGGTTGCCTTGCAACCTCAGCTTTCTTTTAGGTTCAGGGAAAGTCATGACCCTACAGCTTACCTAGTTTTTTCTTATTGCTCAGATGGGAGCAGCACTCATTTGAGCTTTCCGTATCCTAGGCATAAACAACTTGAGAAGCAATCTGTGAAGATGTATTGGCTGAAAATTTTCCAGAGCTATGAAAAGTCAGTAAGCCACAGACCCAGGCTATCATCAACCAAGCAATGTAAACAAAAAGAAATCGACATCTGGGCAGATTGTCAAGAAATTAAAGAGCACAAAACAGAGAGGAAGCAGTCACCATTTATGAAGAATGTTAAATAACAGACTTCTCAGCTGTAATAATGCCAGCCAGGTGGTGATGGAACGAAATCACCGAAGTGCCTAGGGAAAATAAACTAAAATTGTATACCTAATGAAACTCTCAATAGTGACAGCTGTATTCATTAGGATTGGATTCTGCTATAAAGAATAGAAAAACCCCAGATAACGGTGCATAACCCAGCTTAGAGGTTTATTCTTACCTTGTAATGACACAGCTGTGCTGCCTCCCAGATAGATAGGGACTGGGCTCCCTGAAGTTCTCAGGCCTCTGGTTTCCTCCAGCTCAATATCCTGCCATCACCAGATGTAGTTCTTACGCTCACAATCCGAGACAACATATGCCATTTCAAAATTCCTTTTCTTTACATAAAGTGATGACCATAGAAGATAGAAGTAATTTTTTTATAAAATAAAAAATTTGCCCTTATGTTGGCATGCAAGATATTTCTTTTGTTTTGTTTTGTTTTTTTTATTCTTATGTTAATCCCCTACATTACATCATTAGTTTTAGATGTAGTGTTCCATGATTCGTTGTTTGTGCATAACACCCAGTGCTCCATGCAGAATGTGCCCTCCTCAATACCCACCACCAGGCTAACCCATCCTCCCACTCCCCTCCCCTCTAGAACCCTCAGTTTGTTTTTCAGAGTCCATCGTCTCTCATGGTTCGTCTACCCCTCCCGATTCCCCCGCTTCATTCTTCCCCTCCTGCTACCTTCTTCTTCTTCTTCTTTTTTTTTCTTAACATATATTGCATTATTTGTTTCAGAGGTACA
>NW_027763165.1:0-297 GCF_054177405.1 Leptonychotes weddellii
TAAACATTGGAAGTGATTTATTTCCTCACCTGATTCCTGACTGATACACCTGTGTGGCTTGATTTTGATATGGACTATCCCCTCTTTGAGAATCTGATGTAAAAGAATAATGACATGGAAAGATGTTCATGAGACATGATGAGATAGAAGGCAAAATCACAAAGTTGCAAATAGTCTGATTCTCTGCTCCCCTTTCTCAGTGTACATGAGCCTATAATCCAGATGTCTGCCTCAGGAGATTGCCAATATTCCCAGCCTTAGAGTCATGCTCTCCTCATTATTCGGATAGAATGACTC
>NW_027763166.1:0-297 GCF_054177405.1 Leptonychotes weddellii
TCCGAGCAGTATCTCCCCAGACCGACTGGCCTGTCCGGGCGGAAGTCCTGACGTGTGCTCAGCCATGAGCTGTGACCACTCCTTCTTAGGCTGCCCCAACCCTACCCCGTCCTGTCCCGTGACCCAGGGCCCACCTGTCTCCCAGCCTCAACGGCCCCAATGCAGGGACTCCACAGGTCCTTACAACAACAGGCAGCAGACAGGGAAGAGACTCCACAGGTGATTACCGGTAAACTGAGGCAGGGAAAGGGAGGCAGTTGCCCCGGAGTATAACGTACACGAAGCTGCTCACGATTC
>NW_027763167.1:0-297 GCF_054177405.1 Leptonychotes weddellii
CTGACCCTCCACGTGCCCTCAGACCTGACAGAACCCTGAGCTACACCAGCATGTAGAGGGCAGGGGGCAATTCCCAAAGTGCTTTTCGTATCCATTTTCCTTTTACTGTTTGCTCCTCAAGGGACCGTGGCTTGGACCCAGCACGGGGCTGTTGAGTTGGACAGACCCAGGTCTAAACCTGACTCCCATCTTTAAATAGTTGAGAAGGCTTAGGAAAATGACAGTGCCTGTTTTATTTATTTTTATTGTTATGTTAATCACCATACATTACATCATTAGTTTTTGACGTAGTGTTCC
>NW_027763168.1:0-297 GCF_054177405.1 Leptonychotes weddellii
GCAGTGCTCCCAGTCCTGCCTCCAGGTCGGGGCACGTCTCTGTCCTTTGTGCTTCTAAAACCACCAGCTGCTCCCAGTTCGCACGCGTGACCCCGCCGCTCCAGGTTTCCGCCCTGGGGGCTGCCCTAAAGTCCTTTCCCTGCCACTACTGGTCTGCAAGTCTGTGCCCCATCCCCAGCGGGGGAGGCTATCACTCACCGGTGGTATAGGATCCCCACAGCCAGCCTCCTCCCACTGCCGTCTATCCTCTGATATCTGTCCATGGAATCATGGCTCCCCGCTTCCTACCTTGAAACC
>NW_027763169.1:0-297 GCF_054177405.1 Leptonychotes weddellii
CTGTCATCTTTCCATTGCATGTTTTTTCCTGCTTTGTCAAAGATTATTTTAACATAGAGTTGAAGGACCATATCTAGGCTCTCTAGTCTGTTACATTTGTCTATATGTCTGTTTTTGTGCCAGAACCATGCTGTCTTGGTGATCACAGCTTTGTAATATAGCTTGAAATCGGGCAATGTGATGCCCCCGGCTTTGTTTTTCTTTTTCAACATTTCCTTGGCGATTCGGGGTCTTTCCTGAGTCCATACAAATTTTAGGATTGTTTGTTCCAGCACTTTGAAAAATGTCATTGGAATT
>NW_027763170.1:0-297 GCF_054177405.1 Leptonychotes weddellii
GACAGAGAGACAGCGAGAGAGGGAACACAAGCAGGGGAGTGGGAGAGGGAGAAGCAGGCTCCCCGCCGAGCCAGGAACCTGATGTGGGGCTCGATCCCAGGACGCTGGGATCATGACCTGAGCCGAAGGCAGACACTTAACGACTGAGCCACCCAGGCACCCCGAGAGGGGTAGTCTTTGAACTCAAAAGGCCAATTAGAACTGGGGAAGAGATTTGAAATATCTATGACCAAATGTTAACATCCTTAATATATAAAGAGCACTTTACAACTAATTAATAAAAAGACAACCCCCCCC
>NW_027763171.1:0-297 GCF_054177405.1 Leptonychotes weddellii
AAGCCAAAAGCAAGAAGAAAATCTTGAAAGCAACAAGAGAAAAATGATTTGTCACATACAAAGTAAACTCAATAAAATTAAAACAGCTACCTTCTCACCAAAAACAATGGATGCCAAAGGCAGGGGGATGACATGTTCAAAGTGCTAAAAGAAAGAACTGTCAACCAAGAATCTTATAGCCAGCAAAACTATCTTTCAACGGTGAAGGCAGGGGCGCCTGGGTGGCTCAGTTGGTTAAGCGACTGCCTTCAGCTCAGGTCATGATCCTGGAGTCCCGGGATCGAGTCCCGCATCGGG
>NW_027763172.1:0-297 GCF_054177405.1 Leptonychotes weddellii
ACTGGAAGCATCATCCAAGCAGATGCAGGTGGTTACATGGTTAAACAGGGTTAGCAGGAGTGCACCTTAGGACCGTGGGGGGGGCCTGCGCCGGGGGCCCCCGGTGGGGGGGGCATGAATTACGAACATGCCGATCGTATCTGCTCACACGGCGGCATCACAGCTCCCAGATTCCGTGATCCCAGATCCTCACAGGTGGCGGTGGCGATGTGGCCGAGAAAGGGCAGCCCTCCGCCCCAGGTCACAAGCGAGCCAGAGCCAGAGACCAGGGTAGTAAGCACCTAGTACTTACAAGGT
>NW_027763173.1:0-297 GCF_054177405.1 Leptonychotes weddellii
AGTAGGAGACCTGGATTTCGTCTCCTCTCAGGAATTCAGCTGGATAGGGATCAAACCATTCTGAACACCTACAAACTCAACAGGAGATCGAAGAAAGGAATAGCAACAACTCTCTGAACAGAAAAGCGACCACTTTCTGGAAGGTAGGACGTGCGGAGAAGGGAATCCGAGGCGATATTCGGGAGGATAGACGGCGGGGCAGGGGCCTCTGTCGGCCGCTTCTGGCAAGTGATAGAACCACGGAGCACAAAATCGGAACTTTTAAAAGTCTGCTCCGCTGAGGGACGCCACTCCGGT
>NW_027763174.1:0-297 GCF_054177405.1 Leptonychotes weddellii
ATAGCATGGAGGACATTAGGAGAAGGAAGGGCAAAATGGGGGGTGGGGATTGGAGGGAGAGATGAACCATGAGAGACTATGGACTCTGAGAAACAAACAGGGTTTTAGAGGGAAGGGGGAGGAGGGATCGGTTAGCCCGGTGATGTGTATTAAGGAGGGCACGTACTGCATGGAGCACTGGGTGTTATACGAAAACAATGGATCGTGGATCACCACATCAAAAACCACTGATGTATGGTGACTAAGATAACATAATAAAATTTAAAAAAAATCAGTTTGGAAATTAAATAATACGAG
>NW_027763175.1:0-4034 GCF_054177405.1 Leptonychotes weddellii
CGCCTGGGTGGCTCAGTCGTTAAGCGTCTGCCTTCGGCTCAGGTCATGATCCCAGGGTCCTGGGATCAAGCCCCGCATCGGGCTCCCTGCTCGGCGGGAAGCCTGCTTCTCCCTCTCCCACTCCCCCTGCTTGTGTTCCTGCTCTCGCTATCTCTCTCTCTCTGTCAAATAAATAAATAAAATCTTTAAAAAAAAAAAATTTTTTTTCAAGAGCGTTTGGGAGTCCTATGGCGAGCTGTCCCCTCCCTCTGGGCCTTGCCTAATCTGCTGTCATAATCCTGGATGAAATGCATAAGCTTATTCTGCTAGTGCATAGCTTCATAGATCATTAGTAACGAGGAAGAAAGGCTGTTAAAACTTTACTTACGCTTGCCTGGTTTATGGACATTTGAGTGCCTTGCACACCTGCTTTGTTTAGTAATGTTCTTCTCAGTACAGAGTTAGTCCTGATTCTGTTTTTCATAAAGGAAGTCATTTTCATGTACTATATTGAGAACAGCCTCTTGTTCCGTCTAATATTGCACTGATGTTAATGAAAGTTACTGATTTAATTAATTAATTAAAGTAAGGTCATCGAAGTGATGATCAAAACTTTGTTTTTCGTGGATTAGATTTAAATACTTTTTTCAGCATTCCTCCTTTCCTGTCAAATTAAATCACCATTATTTTCTTACGACATCGTTTGTAAACTGAACAGGGTTTTCAAACGTTTTTGTTTGCAGAACCCCACAAAATATTTTCAAAAACGACTACTGTAAAAAAAAAAATTATTGGGATGCCTGGGTGGCTCAGCCAGTTAAGCGTCTGCCTTTGGCTAAGGTCCTGATCCCTGGATCCTAGGATCGAGTCCCGCATCAGGCTCCTTGTTCAGAAGGGAGCCTGCTTCTCCCTCTGCCTGCCGCACCCACTGCTTGTGTTCTCTCTCGCTGACAAATAAATAAATAAAATCTTTAAAAAATAATTTTATCTTATGAATCATTGAACACTACATCAAAAACTAATGATGTACTGTATGTTGGCTAACTGAGCATAATAATAATAAAAAAAGATTAAAAAATGAAAAAAATTATCTTGTGTTTCCATAATTGCAAGGAGTATAACTTCATTGATATTTGTAAATGAAACATTTACATGGCTCTTAAGAGGTCTTTTCCTTCAACAGATCAGTCTAATAAATCTTCAGCCATCTGTTGCGAGATCAGGAATCTTAGGTTCGTTTATGAAGCCCCGAGGGTTTGGAACTGGATTGCCTGGATTCAAATCCTGCTTTGCCACATACTGCAAGTTTAGGAATGTATTTATCCTCTCTATCCTCTGTTTCTTCTTTTTTTTTTTTAAGGATTTTATTTATTTATTTGAGAGAGAGAGAATGAGAGAGAGCACATGAGGGGGGGAGGGTCAGAGGGAGAAGCAGACTCCCTGCCGAGCAGGGAGCCCGATGCGGGACTCGATCCAGGGACTCCAGGATCATGACCTGAGCCGAAGGCAGTTGCTTAACCAACTGAGACACCCAGGCGCCCTATCCTCTGTTTCTTCATTTGAAAAAAATGTCATTGAGGAAGGAGCTCTGCATAGCGTTTTGGCACAATGAAATGAGCTAATTCGGTCAATGATCAAGTGTCTGGCACAGACCCGCAGGAGAAGTCTGATACTACCACTATAGAGAAGTCAGCTTCTCTGTACAGCATACTCTGCAATCCTGTGAGTGTCTGCATTCTTCAGACTCTGCCGGTAGCTTGAATTCATTTTAATAAAGAACTGGAATGTCACAGACCCAGCACTTGGGGGTGTGAATGCTGTACTCCACTCGAGTTTCCGTAGACAAAGCCAACTCTGCAACGTTCTATCAGAACAAGAGCAGCTGATCCAAACCAGCCTTCGGAATGAGGGCTCCTTCCATTTAAGAGGATGGGTAAGACAATGAAGTCCCAGGAATTCAGAAACCCTCCTGGTCCAGGACGGTGTGCTCCTCACCACAGACATTGCAAGGAAATACGTGCCCAAAAGTCCCGTTTGGTTGTTCAAATCGATAGACATTCAGTGGAAGCCTCATTCATAGTAATGCTCGTGTCACTTCTTCTGACAATGCATTTAGACAAATTATCCCTCCAAAGAGCAGGATCTCTGTTTATATGTCCCCTTTCCTGACCACATTTGCTTTGGAACGTGGCAATCCTGATGTTGTCCACTTGCGAACACAGTGGAATTGAACCATCCTGGTGTTGCCAGTTAGAGGCTGGTGAAAGTGAAATATTGTGAAACTATCAGTGGGCAGTTAGGTTGAGTGAAATAAGCCAATCACAAAAAAGACAAAAACTGTACAATTCCACTGATGAGGTGCTCACAATCATCACATTCATAGAGACAGAAAGGGGGACTGCCAGGGGCTGGGGAAAGGGAACAGGGAGTGAGTGTTGACTGGGGATGGAGTGCAGTTGAGCAGGATGAAAAGTTCTGGAGACTGACGGTGGGGTACAACAGCCTAGATGTACTTAATGCCATTGAACTATATGCATAAAAATGGTTAAAATGGTAATTTTTTTAAAAAGTGCATTTGGGGGCACATGGGTGGCTCAGTTGGTTAGGCAACCAAGTCTTGACTTCAGCTCAGGTCATGATCTCAGAGTCTTGAGATCGAGCCCCTCATCGGGCTCTGCGCTGGGTTTGGAGCCTGCTTGGGATTCTCTCTCTCTCCCTCTGCTCCTCCCCCACTTGCTCGCACTCTTCTGCACTCTCTCTCTCTCAAATCAATCAATCAATCAATTAATCAATCAATAAACAACAGCTGGTGCCCAGACATCCTTCTACTGTCGTATGAAAGAGTAGGCTGATACAACTTTTTGGAGGACAATTAAACAAAATCCATTTTTATCTCAAGACCTGAAGATTCCATGACCTACCAACTCTCCTACTATGAATACGTATAGTAAGAAAGAAAACGTTAAGTGGGGCACCTGGGTGGCTCAGTTGGTTAAGCGACTGCCTTCGGCTCAGGTCATGATCCCGGAGTCCTGGGATCGAGTCCCGCATCGGGCTCCCGGCTCGTCGGAGAGCCTGCTTCTCCCTCTGACCCTATCCCCTCTCATGCTGTTTCTCTCTCTCTCTCAAATAAATAAATAAATAAAATCTTTAAAAAAAAAAAAAAGAAAACGTTAAGTATATATCAAACACACGAGTTATAACAATGGTGGTAGAGAATTTTTACAATAGCAAAGTGATAGGAAATAAGTTACATTTGCAACAGTTGGGTTTGGTTAAAATACCTTTTGATTGTGGCCATAGGATGTGATACCAACCGTTTGTTTCATATTTGCTTTGTATTTGTAACTTGTGTTTGTGTAAAAATGTTTAATTGCATCGAAAAATATTTATGCCATATTGTTATACAAACAAAGCGGGTTATATAACAGCTTATTTGATACGATTCCATCTTTTAAAAACTATATATGTAAATAAATAGATGTAGATATAGGTGTTTATCTGAAAGCGAAGATAACAAATTATTAATAATAGTTGTTTGTGGATGATGAGGTTACTAGTGACATTTACAGTCATAGATTTGCTTTAGTTCATTTTCTATTACAGATCTGTGATATTTTTGAAGAGCGAAAATAAATACCGTAAACAAATAAAGAAGGTACAAACTACAGATATGTTTAGTATGTATTTGACTTTTTAGTCTAGCAGTATTGTATTTAACACAGAGGTTCTCAAAGGACAGCGTGCAGACCAGAGCTGCCCCAAGACAATTTTTAGGAAGTCCGTGAAATCTAAACCAGTCTCAAAAAATACTAAGTGATGGGACACCTGGGTGGCTCAGTCAGTTAAGCGTCTGCCTTTGGCTCAGGTCATGATCCCAGGGTCCTGGGATCAAGTCCCATGTCAGGCTCCCTGCTCAGCAGAGAGTCTGCTTCTCCCTCTCTCTCTGCCCCCACCCCACTCATGTGCTCTCTAGCGCACATAAATAAAATCTTAAAAAATATAAAATAAAATGTCATTGAAATCTCAGAATAAGTTCATGGCCCTAAAAAACA
>NW_027763176.1:0-297 GCF_054177405.1 Leptonychotes weddellii
AAATAAATAAATAAATAAATAAATAAAATGAAAATAAATAAATATATAAATAAATAATAAAAAGTAAAAAAGGAATTAAAAAGTAAGAAAATAAAATGAGGGGCGCCTGGGTGGCTCAGTTGGTTAAGCGACTGCCTTCGGCTCAGGTCATGATCCTGGAGTCCCGGGATCGAGTCCCGCATCGGGCTCCCTGCTCAGCAGGGAGTCTGCTTCTCCCTCTCCCGCTCCCCCCTCTTGTGCTCTTTCTCTCTCTCACTCTCTCTCTCAAATAAATAAATAAAATCTTTAAAAAAAAAA
>NW_027763177.1:0-297 GCF_054177405.1 Leptonychotes weddellii
ATACTTTTTATCCACTTAATAACATATCACAGACAATTCCTCCAGTTCAACACATACACTTCTCTTTATTTTTAAGAGCTACGTAATATTTCATGGCTTGGATCTTCAACCAATTCCTTATTGATGAGTATTAAAGTTGTTTCCAGTGCTTTGCCATTACAAATAACTGTACAGTAAATATCCCTATATAAATTTGTCCTCATCCACAGGATTCTCTCAAGATAATGCAGATGCTAGAGAGAAAGCACATGTATTCTTTTATTTTTTTAAATATTTATTTATTTATCTTAGAGAAAG
>NW_027763178.1:0-297 GCF_054177405.1 Leptonychotes weddellii
TTTATTTTACAGAGAGGGAGACAGTGAGAGAGGGAACACAAGTAGGGGGAGTGGGAGAGGGAGAAGCAGGCCCCCTGCCAAGCAGAGAGTGCAATGCGGGGCTCTATCCCAGGACCCTGAGATCATGACCTAAGCCGAAGGCAGACGCCCAATGACTGAGCAACCCAGGTGCCCCACTATACTTATTACTGTTACACACGTCAAATCATTCAATGCCATAGCCTTGTAAGATAGATCGTATCATCCAGCTCCAGAGTGGCTAAGTTGTCTGAAGTTGTACTAAGTTGGTAGAGAAGG
>NW_027763179.1:0-297 GCF_054177405.1 Leptonychotes weddellii
TCACCATGCTATACATTAGATCCCCAGAATTTATTCATCTTATAACTGAAAGTTTGTACCCTTTAACCAATATCTCCCCATTTTCCCCCTCCTTAGCCCCTGGCAACCACCATTCTATTCTCTGTTTTTATGTGTTTGATATTTATTTACATTCTACATATCTAAATACATGATATCATATATATAAATATATATATATATTCCCACATATATCCATTCATATATAAATGTGAATATTTATATCTCTATACATCTGTATGTGTATAACATACAGTTTCCACAGTTTCTTTACCCATC
>NW_027763180.1:0-297 GCF_054177405.1 Leptonychotes weddellii
GCATCTTCTATCTATAGCATCTTCTTCTATAGCATCATATCTCCTTCAAAGCCAGTAGTATAGCATATCTTCTATCTTCCTGACACTGCTTCTCTCTACTTCTGGCATCACATGCACTTCTTCTGTCGTAAACTCTCCCTGTCCCTTCCTCTGATAAGGACATTTGTGATTATATTTAGGGCCCACTGAGATAATCCAGGATAATCTTCTCACTTCAATATCCAGTTGTACTGAGTAAGTCAATAGTCATATCTGCAAAGCACCTTTTGCCATGTCAGGTAACATTCATAGGTTCCA
>NW_027763181.1:0-297 GCF_054177405.1 Leptonychotes weddellii
TTACAATGAATAAAGCATTTTTCCTCCAAGGCATAAACAAAACCCAGTTTATTTCTTCCCTTTGCTTTTTAAAAGGATGATTTCCATTGCCAGGCATGTAGCAGGTACTCAGTAAATATGACAAATTAATGAGTATAGAGAAAAGAACAAATTCATGCACATCACAGAAATCTGAAATTTTTCCTGTGCAATTACAATCTGTAGAATTTTCTACCTAAATGGTAGTGAAAAATATATGTCTAAAACTGTCATTATTTGCAGACAATATTACCGTATACTTGGAAAACTCAAAGGAAT
>NW_027763182.1:0-297 GCF_054177405.1 Leptonychotes weddellii
CAAAATTATGAAGGGGTTCCATGACAGATATATACTGTTCCTATTGAACTTATATGACAAATCGGCATAAAATAAATCTGCCTTGATTATTTAAACATATATTATATAAAACAAATTTTCCTTCACAATATTCTAATTGTTTAGGTTCATGTTAGAACATGATAGTTCAAGGGGGCGGAGCAAGATGGCGGAGGAGTAGGAGACCTGGATTTCGTCTCCTCTCAGGAATTCAGCTGGATAGGGATCAAACCATTCTGAACACCTACAAACTCAACAGGAGATCGAAGAAAAGAAGAG
>NW_027763183.1:0-297 GCF_054177405.1 Leptonychotes weddellii
CCAGGCTACCTGCCGCCGCGGAGGGCTGCAGCAGAGAGACGGAGCCAGAAGATGCCTGGGGAGCGTCTCTCAGAATCAGCAGAGCCTCGGCCGCTTCCAGCTTCCGCTGCCACTCTGAGGCAGAAACCGAGTCCTGGTCAGAAGCTTCAGGAGCCTGCAATGGAAAGGGTGTGAGAGAATGGGACCTGAAAAGCCATGCTTCCCCACCTCATGGGGCCAGTGGCCCTTTAGTCCAGGGTTCTGCTGAGGGCCCCACCCACGCACCCAGAGTGAGTACCAGTGGGGACTTCAGCTCTT
>NW_027763184.1:0-297 GCF_054177405.1 Leptonychotes weddellii
AGTGGACTCCTGTTTTCCAAGGTCTGACCCAGTGCTTCAAACTTAAGAATATTGGACTGAGGTCCAGCGATTTGTATTATTTAAAAGTCTCTGGGTGATTTCAACATGCAGCCTGGGTGGAGATTTACCCCCTAGAAACACATCATGCATCCTGTTATGAGGTGCACCTGAGAGCAGGGGTCTTGTTCATCCTTCCGCACCTCACCTTGCTCCAGGGGGCTGGGATTTTCACACTGATGTTGCAGATTAGAACTACTCGGAGAGGGACCCTCCCCTGCATTGGGAAACCCTTCTTCA
>NW_027763185.1:0-297 GCF_054177405.1 Leptonychotes weddellii
ACATCAGAAGGCAGTAAGAAAGATTGAGATTAGCGCTTTGGCAACAGACTTACATTTAATTTCACTTTGTGTAAAGTTTTCACTTGGTGAAAAGTTGTTTTTTTTTTTATTGTATTTATTTATCTGACAGATACATAGCAAGAGAGGGAACACAAGCACGGGGAGTGGGAGAGGGAGAAGGCAGGCTTCCCGCCGAGCAGGGAGCCCGATGCGGGGCTCAATCCCAGGACCCTGGGACCATGACCTGAGCTGAAGGCAGACGCTTAACGATTGAGCCACCCGGGTGCCCCAAGTTTT
>NW_027763186.1:0-4033 GCF_054177405.1 Leptonychotes weddellii
CTGGATAAAGAAGATGTGGTATATATATATACAATGGAATATTATGCAGCCATCAAAAGGAATGAGATCTTGCCATTTGCAATGACGTGGATAGAACTGGAGGGTATTATGCTGAGCGAAATAAGTCAAACAGAGAAAGACATATATCATAAAACCAGATTCTTAACTCTAGAGAACTGGTGGTTGCCAGAACAGGTGGGGGAGGGGGAGGGGTGAAATAGGTGATGGGGATCAAGAGGACCATTATCGTGATGAGCACCGAGAAATGTATAGCATTGTTGAATCACTGTTGTACACCGGACACTAATAGAACACTGTATGCTAACTCTGCTAGAATTTTCAAAGAAAAAAGAAAACCACTGGCCCAAAATGGTATCATTTAGACCAAGCCACCAAAGTGGGACTTGCTAACTAATCTAATTACTGTTTCGACCACCCTGAGAAATGTAGTTCTTCAGCAGTCATGCAGGTATTTTCTGGTCAGAACCAATGATACAATCTTGTCACAGGGGCCCTCTCCATCCCTCAGAGGAGGATGAAGCAATCTACCTACTAAGACCCCCTGCCCGCTCCCCCTAAGGGAAGGTGACCTTGCCTGGAACAATTCTTTCTTTTTTTAACTAACAACTTTCTGGCCCTACCCTCCTTCCTATAAAACCCCCCTTTTTGTACAACTCCTCAGAGCTCCCTAATATTTGTGAGATGAGGATGAGGTGTTGCCTGGTTCATGAATCCCTTCACAAAGCCAATTAGACCTTCAGGTTTACTCAGTTGAATTTTTGCTCTGGGTTTGGTTTGGCTTGGCTCCATGGCTCCCTGGACCCTGCATGGTTCAGCCTCTTCCTTCTCTCCAGCTAACTGCTCACAGCTTGCCCCAGAATTCAAGGCTTCAGGACTTAACACCTTTTTTCTGTTTCTCAGATTCACTGTTCCCTCTTGATTAGGATGATCCCTTTTCTCCTCTCCCAGATCCCGAGCTCCCTGGACAGCCCAACCCATTCTTAGTCTTCCTTCCAGCTACAACTCTGAGGCCACTTCCTCAAGGACCTGTCAAGTCTAGCAGGTCTAGACTTCTCTGCCCTTGTACCTGAAATGACCCCCACCCAGGGCTTTTCAGACAGTGGTGTCAAGGCCTGTTCATTTCTCTGTATCCTCCACTAGACCTGATTAGAAGCTTTATGAAGCTTTTTATTAGCCTTTTTATAAGCCTTTTATTAGCCATTTGCTGGCACCTACCACAGTGCTCAGCACATAGTAGATGCTCAACAAAAATCTACTCAGTCAACAAAAATCTCAACAAAAAATCAAGGAGTGAATGCCCATTGAGAGGATCCAATAAGATAATTCAATAAGATAATGTGTCTGAAAGAACTTACTCTCACGTAAGCACCTGCAGTCCAAATCAGGCCCACATCCTGTGTTTGCAAATAAAGTTTTATTGGCACACGGCCACCCCGGTTGGTTTGCTATTGTCACGGCTGCTTTCCTGCTTCCGTGGTGGAGCTGAGTTGTGGCAGAGGCCATCTGGCCTGCAAACCTGAAAATATTTACCGTCTAGCCTTTTATGGAAAAAGTTTGCCGCCCCTGATCTAGATGTCAGCATAAATCGTTCTGACTCCAAAATAAGAAAAAAACGTTTATTAGCCAGGGCTCCACTGTGGGTAATTGAAGCATTGTCCAGTTAATTCACTCCCCTAGCAAGGATTTCTTTTATCTTTATTGTCCAGATAATCTTATCAACTACCGCCTGCCTGAGATCCTTGGTAGTAAATACCTCACTAAGTGGAGTTAATTAACTCTTTCAGGCTCTACAATGACATTAAGAATCCCCTTGTCTGGGAATCTAATTGCCCTCTAGGGGCCATAATAGGACTGATTCACCCTTAAAACAAATTTGACCTACTCCAGGGTCAGCAGGGCTGAATCACCAGGTCAGGTGGATGAACTCACAGTCTTTTCCCAGGGGGTTCCTGGAGGCCTTGGGAGCGGGAGCCTAGGAGGAACTCTCAGCTGAGGGCAGGTTAAAAGAAGTTAGCCTCAGCCCCTGGATGCTCGGGAGTCACTGGACAAGTACCTAAGCAGGAGCCACAGGTGCGTCCTATTTCTAGCTTCATGGCCATCTCCACCCATGGAACACCCAGGAAGCCCTCCCTGTTCCCAATCAAAGTCCCAGGAGGATATCCAGATTTCCCTCTACAGAAAGAAGTCTGCCCTCTGGAATTTTGCTTAATAACGTGACTGAGCCCTCTTCAGCAGGACAGTGACTATCGGGCTAGGATTGTTTAAACAGGCTGCCACGAGCTAAGTAAATGTCACAGGCAAAGCGTGGCATGCGCATCCCCTTCTTACATATCTGCCCAGGGTGGGGTGAGGTCTTTGCGGACAGCAAGGACCCTGTTCATGCAAAGATGAAGGAGTCCCCGTGTGACCTCTGTGCGCACAAAGGACCAAGACTCTGGTGCGATCCCACCGTTACTGAAGTTCAAGAAGACGGGTTTCCCCAAATCTGAAGTATGGGGCATCATGTGCTGGTTTTGGCAGTTGGTGTTTTTCCCCATGGGTAGTTTCAGATAATTATAGTATTAATTAAGATACTATTTCTGGGGATAACAAAATGTCAGGGGGCAGGAAAGCGAACACGGTCCCTTCAGCCATCGATGGAACCATCCTTGTGAGATGCAGGTAACTGGCAAGAGCGCATGCCCACTTAGGGCCACAAGCTGTGCCAAATGCCTTACCCTGTTAGTGACACACACACACACACAACCCCATACACAGAGGAGAAAACTGTCACACACCTAAGCAAGATGCATGAGGTCACTTTCTTAGTCTGGGCTCCCTCGGAAACAGAGCCTAAGACAGACAAGTACAGACGGATCCCAGAGCAGTCCCAGTGAATGGCGGCCCCTAGGGTTGTGCGGAGAACAAGCTGGGTGACTGTATGCAGTGGCCCTGGCCCCAGCTCCTTCACTGTCATCTGTCTCCAACGGGTCACTTCTGAAAGAAAGTTATAGAAGGTGAGCACCACCCTGAAGCACATCTGCCATGGAGGAGCCCTTTTTAGAAGGACTGTGGTGGTTTCCAAGCCCAGTGGGATTCAAGTCAGCTTTGCGGGAAGCAGCCCATTATGAATAGGAGCTGGCTGCCCCTTTCTCCGCAGCCTGCATTCAAAACTGACTCCGTTATCACAAAGCCGAGGGGAAGCGAGGAAGCCAGGGGACAGCACGGCATCTCCATTTCTGTACTTCTCTGTAACCCTGGTCTGACCTTCCGTCTTCTCCCAGAAACATGACAATGATGGTCCAAGATCCATCTAGGATTTCATAGAAACCTAAATATTATACTCAGAAGGCCAAATTGTGTCCCTTAGGTAAAAGCAGTTCCTAAGAGATTTTCAGAAACGTAAACTTAAAAGTCCATCCTGAAAACACTTCTGTGCTTTTTCCTTTCCCGGCAAAATTGCAGTTGCTAATCTGTGTGAGCTCACTGGGATGGAATAAATGTGCAGTTCACAAAAGCCCGTAGGGACCCAACTCTGCCATACAGCCCAGCCTTTTCCTGGACACCCATGCCTCACAGATGAAAGGATCATCCTAAAAATATTCAGAGAATTGGTGGATGTTCATTCTCATGTAAAAGGATATTCACTCATTTACTCCTCAAAGGCCAGGCGCGGTCCTGATGCAAAAGTGAAGAGACACAATTCCCATCTTCAGCGTCTCTCACTTCGGAGCAGAAGACAAATGGTATGTGGATAGTTACAACACAATGAGATAAACACTATAATAGAAGAGAGTTTTCTTTTGTTTAAAATGCAATAGAAGCCCAGAAGAAGGACCATACTAGTGCTGCCTGGGTAAATCAGGAAAAGAATGAGTCACAGAGGGCATTTTCAGTTGGGTCTTGAAGGATGAGTAGGAGTTTTCTGGGTGGGGAGGGGTGGAACGAGGTAGAAGGGGGCATTGCAACCAGAGCAGGAGGTATATGCAAAAGTTTCGGGGTTTAGAACATTGTGGCCTATTCAGAGGACCTG
>NW_027763187.1:0-297 GCF_054177405.1 Leptonychotes weddellii
CCCGAAATTTTAGCCAGGTGCCACAGAGATAAACTCCTACCTACATGCCTACTCCTGAAGCATGCAAAACACAGGCTCTGAGTCCTTCGCCAAACAACTGTACTCCCCCAGAAATACTGGTACACTTAACTTCAGTCTCCCTAATGGTACATTTGCCTGCTCTATCAGCCACATGCTAACACAGAAGAAAACTCCAAGTCTGGGGAGGGGGCAGATATTTCAGAAGGGACAAATATCTTTGAATTTGACCCTAAGTTCCTAGTCTTTCTCATTTCTATAGCTAAGAAAAACAACACG
>NW_027763188.1:0-297 GCF_054177405.1 Leptonychotes weddellii
GTATGGTACAGACATAAGAACAGACGTATAGACCATTGCAATAGAATAGAGAGCACAGAAATAAAGGCTCACATATATGGTCAATTGATTTTTATCAGGGATGCCATTCAGTAAGGAAAGGAAAGTCTTTAACAGATGGGGCTGGGAAAACTGGATATCCACATGCCGAAGAATGAATTGGGCCCTTACAAAATAAATACATAAATACAAAATTAATACAAAATTAAAATAAATACAGAAATTAACTAAACTTTGATCAGTGACCTAAACTTAAGAGCTTAAGAATAAAACGTTAGG
>NW_027763189.1:0-297 GCF_054177405.1 Leptonychotes weddellii
TTAATATCTACCGTATGTTTTAGAGACAATTGTTGATTATTTAGAAGGTGCAGGATAACACTAAGTGAAAGGGGTTCTTATAAAACGTTACATTCTTCTTTTTTTTTTTTTTTAAGATTTTATTTATTTGACAGAGAGACAGCGAGAGAGGGAAGACAGCAGGGGGAGTGGGAGAGGGAGAAGCAGGTTTCAGGCGGAGCGGGGGAGCGGGGGAGCGGGGAGCCTGATGCGGGGCTCGATCCCAGGACCCTGGGATCATGACCTGAGCCAAAGGCAGACGCTTAATGGCTGAGCCAC
>NW_027763190.1:0-297 GCF_054177405.1 Leptonychotes weddellii
GCACAGAAGTGGCTGTTACCTTGGTGTATCATCAAGCAAGGTGAGCTTATGGTGCTCCTACTTCACCATCCTTAGAGGCTCCAATCTCTTCAAATTCTTTTTTTTTTTTAAGATTTTATTTATTTACTTGACAGAGAGAGACACAGTGAGAGAGGGATCACAAGCAGGGGGGAGTGGGAGAGGGAGAAGCAGGCTTCCCACGGAGCAGGGAGCCTGGTGCGGGGCTCGGTCCTAGGATCCTGGGTTTGTGACATGAGCCGAAGGCAGACGCTTAATGACTGAGCCACCCAGGCGCCC
>NW_027763191.1:0-297 GCF_054177405.1 Leptonychotes weddellii
GCATGTGTAAAGTCCGGAAGGTTAGTAGCTCTTTGGAAAACTGCTCACCAACCAGGATGGTTAGCAGGTAGAAAGTGCTGGGATTGATATGCAGAAGCCAGAGGAATATAATGGGCTAAGGGTCTTATGTACCACATTAAAGGAGTAACCTTGTTCCTAAGAGTGGTGGGGAGCCCTTATAGAGTTTTAAGCTGTGCAGTGACATGATTTGGCTTTTGTTTGCCACTCAGCATTGCAGAATGTGTTAGAAGTTTTTAAAAGTGGTTTCATGAGCCTGTAATACAGACCTTCTGTGCT
>NW_027763192.1:0-297 GCF_054177405.1 Leptonychotes weddellii
AGGGAATGCCACAGATAGTGTGATGCAACTAAACCTAAGAAAATTTCAGGGAAGGAAACATGAAAAAACATCAGAAAATCATATTGTCAGATATAAACTTAATGGATAAGTCTTCTGTTTTTCTTTCTACAGGTAGAGCTATCCCTTACACAGTCCCAGCAGTTGAAGACCTTTCTTGTTCAAGAGTGGAAGGTAATCCGGCCAACTTCTCAGCTCTGGTCATGCAAGTCCATAGTGGTTAGGGCGCAAACATTCTTTTGACCTGCAAAGCAGAAG
The DNA here is from genome assembly GCF_054177405.1 of Leptonychotes weddellii. Taxonomy (NCBI): domain Eukaryota; kingdom Metazoa; phylum Chordata; class Mammalia; order Carnivora; family Phocidae; genus Leptonychotes; species Leptonychotes weddellii. The sequence continues at coordinate 277 of NW_027763192.1, forward strand.
ACTCTCCTCTGGCATATACTG
>NW_027763193.1:0-297 GCF_054177405.1 Leptonychotes weddellii
GGGCGCCTGGGTAAACAGCAATAATGTATTATCAAAAAACTGAAATGATGCATAAAAAATTCATCCCAAAAGAGCATATACTTGTTAAAAGACATGGATCTATACCTTTTCACAACAACACTCAACTACACGTCACAAACCACCACAGCTAAGTTAAATGAATTAAGCTATGAAATTGTGCCATACCTGTAACATTTGCCGGATCTTTCTCTGATAAACTATAGCTCTTTCAAAAACAGAAATAAATTCTCCCAATTAAGATACAGTAATTGGTGCCTTTGAACAACTTATACAATC
>NW_027763194.1:0-297 GCF_054177405.1 Leptonychotes weddellii
TCAGAGAGGTGACACAACAGTGCCAAGTCACACAGCTCTGAAGATACCGAGCGGAGACGCACGCCCAGGGCTGCCTCTTAACCCCGGGCCCTCACAACCCCCATCTCAATGATCAGCTGAGTCCAGGTCTGTTAACATAGAATCACTTACCATGGTCACCAAAATCACAACTGACGTATTAATTCATCGCTAGAGCTTTTATCACACACACGATTACAATGCACATGATTATGGTCATTAGCAGAGCTTACAACTGCAAACAGCATTAATAACTCAGAGCTCTTTTCATCACCTCTA
>NW_027763195.1:0-297 GCF_054177405.1 Leptonychotes weddellii
ACACGGAGTTGCCATGGGAGAAATGAAGACTGCAAAACTGGGCAATCTGAAAATGTTTAAACAGGACGAAGACGTCCACATGGCTGCATCATGGTGTAGAAACAGCGCTCGTAAATCTTGTCTGTTACGAGTTTCTGACAGCCCCGGAAGGCCCTGCTGGCTCCCTGGGCGGGTGATCGGGGTGTCCCTTCCCTCCTGCAGGGAAGGAATATGCAGGCCGAGGCTGCAGGGGGTGGCGGGAAGGGAATGTGGTAACTTAGGTATCTGTTGGGGTCGAGGTGGGGACTGGAGGCGGGG
>NW_027763196.1:0-297 GCF_054177405.1 Leptonychotes weddellii
ACACGGAGTTGCCATGGGAGAAATGAAGACTGCAAAACTGGGCAATCTGAAAATGTTTAAACAGGACGAAGACGTCCACATGGCTGCATCATGGTGTAGAAACAGCGCTCGTAAATCTTGTCTGTTACGAGTTTCTGACAGCCCCGGAAGGCCCTGCTGGCTCCCTGGGCGGGTGATCGGGGTGTCCCTTCCCTCCTGCCGGGAAGGAATATGCAGGCCGAGGCTGCAGGGGGTGGCGGGAAGGGAATGTGGTAACTTAGGTATCTGTTGGGGTCGAGGTGGGGACTGGAGGCGGGG
>NW_027763197.1:0-4032 GCF_054177405.1 Leptonychotes weddellii
GCTCCCTGCTCAGCGGGGAGCTTGCTTCTTCCTCTCCCACTCCCCCTGCTTGTGTTCCCTCTCTCACTGTGTCTCTCTCTCAAATAAACAAAATCTTTAAAAAAAAAAGAAAAACTTAAATTTGTGGACACTGAAATAACACATTTCAAATAATCTCTATGTGACATGAAATACTATTTTTCTTTTTATTTTCTCCAACCATTTAAAAATGGAAACGCCATTCTTAGTTTCTGAACTATACAAACACAGGCAATGACTTGAATTTGGCCTGTGGGTGTTAGCTTCCTGATCTCAGCCCCACACCCTCAAGCATTGTCCAAAAGAAATAAAACAAGCCCCATGCATAATTTAAAATTTTCTAGCAGCTACATTAAGGAAAAAACAGGGTGGCTCAGTTGTTAAGCGTCTGCCTTGGGCTCGGGTCATAATCCCAGGATCCTGGGATGGAGCCCCACATCAGGCTCCATGCTCGGCAGGAAGCCTGCTCCTCCCTCTCCCACTCCCCCTGCTTGTGTTCCCTCTCTCGCTGTCTTTCTCTCTGTCAAATGAATAAAATTAAAATAAATAAATTCTTAAAAAAAAGAAAACAGGTAAATTTAATTTTAATAATACATTTAACCCAGAACATCGAGAGTATTACCATTTCGTGTCATTGACATAAAGTAGGTATTGAGGAGATGTTTCGTATTCTTTTTTTTCTTTTTTGCATTGAGTCTTCAAAACCCAGTGTGCATTTTGCACTCACATCTCAATATGGATGCTAAGTTTTTATCAGGAATACCTGATTGATACGTAGATTCCATAACATTTACATATGTAAATTGCTCCAAATATACTTAAGAATTTTCTGGCAACTGGAGTATCTGTTTGAGAATTTAAGCATGAACTAACTAAAATGTAGAAACCAGTTCCTTCATAATACCAGCCATGTTTCAGAAGCTCAGTAGCCGTGTGTGACCGGTGGCTGGCACGTGGGGCAGGCAGGTGGAGAATACTTGCTGAAATTTGTGGACTGTTCTGTGGGCCAGCAGGTCTGAATGCGGGCAATAGGGACATGGACTTGGAGAGTAGAAATAAGAAAAACAGGTTGGAGGGAATTTTAGGAGGGAGAACTGTGTATTGTGAGCTTAAGAAGCAGGCCTGGTGACAGAACACTGACCATGAGCAGGGACACCGTTAGTAACTCCACTGGAAGAGCAGGTAAATTGGGGCATCTTGTCACCCTAGGTATAGGTCACATGAGGTGCCAAGGGGACTCTCAGGAACCCCCAGCCTTGGCGCTGCACCTGGAACAACACCCATCCCAGTTCCCAGGACAGGAACCCTTCAGTGCTAAACCTGAGACAGTCCTAGGAGAAGTGGACAGTAGTCACCTGAACGCCACACGGAGTTGATAAGCAAGTTCTAGTAGCATCTGTTTGCGCAAAGCAGGATTTTCTTAATGTAAAATTCATGTAAAATAACCATTTTTTAAAAAGTTTTATTAAGTGATCTCTTCGCCCGATGTGGGGCTCGAACTCACAACCCCAAAATCAAGAGTCAAATGCTCGGGGTGCCTGGGTGGCTCAGTCGTTAAGTGTCTGCCTTCAGCTCAGGTCATGATCTCGGGGTCCTGGGATCGAGTGCCGCATCGGGCTCCCTGCTCCGCGGGAAGCCTGCTTCTCCCTCTGCCACTCCTGCTTGTGCTTGCTTGCTCTCTCTGTCAAATAAATCTTTTAAAAAGTCAGATGCTCTACCGACTGAGCCAGCTAGGAGCCCCAAAATTAACCATTTTTAAAGTGAACAATTCTGGCATTTTGTGTATTCACAAAATTATGCAACCATCACCTCTGTCTAGTTCCAGAACATTCCATCACTCCCAAAGCAACCCCATCCCCATGAGCCATCACTCCCCAGCCCCCGGCCCCCACGAGCCCCCTTCCCGTCCGCGGATGAGCCTGTTCGGGACGTGTCACCCACGTGGACTCACACCCCGTGTGGCCTTCTGTGTCTGGTTCCCTCCCTGAGCGTCGTGGGCTCGGGGTCCATCCCCGGGGCCGCGCGTGTGGGCACCTTGTTCCTGTTCATGTGGATGGACCACATTTTATCCATCCATCTGCTGATAGGGCAATATTTTCATCCAAGTAACTTCCAAGTGCCCTTTCCCTGTCATTTACACAGCTCTGTGACTCTGTGTGTACTGGGTGTGAGAAGAGGCATTTTCCGTGCCTCCAGCTCTGCGTGCACGCGGCAGGTCCCCGCGGGGCGGGCGCCTACTCCGTGGCCTCCACGTGTACCGCTGTTGTTTCTGTTGCAGTTTGTGAGCAGCTTCCAGAAGACAGAGTTGGAGGCCAGCTGTGTGGGCTGTACCGTACTAGGTTACAGGTGAGTCAGGGACTCCTCCGGGTGAAGCAAGCCTGGTGGACACCCAAGAGATTCCAGAAGATTCCAGCAGGAGCCCTCCGTCTCCAAGGGCTTCTCTCCTACCTGCAGGGATGGGAATTCCAGTGTCTTCGTGCATTTCCGGCTACACTTCTTGCTGCAAGCCCTGCAGTCACTGAGCCTGGGCCTGGAGGAGGAGCTGTTGCAGCAGGGACTCAGAGCAAGGCTGCAGGGGCATGGTATCCCCCTGGCTGCCCACGGCACCATCGTGTCCGCTGAGCTCACAGGCAAGTAGGCAACAGACACTGGAGGAATTAGGAGGCGGCTGTGGGAGAGGAGACCGTTGAAAGTTGCAGTAAACTTTAGGTTTCCCACAGTTGTTCCCTCTGATGAAAAGTAAACTAACTCGTGCACAATACTTTTCCCTCAGGGGTACGGAGCAGGTAAGAGCAACCTGCAGATGGCCAGAGTGTAAATGCTTTTGTCTTTGCAGCCCATTGGATCTCTGTCGAGACTACTCAACTCTACTGTTGTAACAGGAGGGTTAAAGACAGAACATAAACAAATGGGCACAGTTGTGTATTGATAAAACTTTATTTATAGAATCAAATGGTGGGCTGCATGTGGCCCACAGCCAGTTTGCCAACCTTGGTATAGGAATAAGAGTAAATGCTGTGCCCTAAAATCTGATGATGCAGATTCCCTATCATGTACCAGAAACTTCACATAAAACCTGATGATGCAGTGCATTGTGATGAGAGCCAGACGTGAGTTCAGTGTGTCATCAAGTTAAAAACTGATGGCCTTGACCCTGCCCTGCAGGACATTTATGGTCCTTCCCCACCTACCCTGACATGTTAGTGGACTCTTAGTAACCTCTATATCAGTGCTAATTGAATTCTCCGTTTCCTGCCTGCACAGCCCACTGGGGTGACTACCAGCCCCATGAGGCTCTGGAGCGCACGTCACGCAGCCAGTGACCAAGCAAGAGATTGTTTCATCTGATTTCATCTTAAATTGATTTAAGTTAGAATGTAAGGGGCTCCCACGGTGCACAGTGCAGCTCTTGGCTTTGCAATCCGATGTTTTCAAAGAATTGCGGAACTCGCGGAGTGAGCTTCTATCTCTTGTCTGTTTCACTGCAGGAAGTCAGAAAGGGCCACTGACGGAAAGAGACTTAAAATCAGCAGGTATGTCCTACCCTCTCCCATGGAGCTCCCTGCCCTCTGCCGAGTTTCTCCGATTGCAGTCATGTGGAGAGGTTTCCCAAGACTTCTTTCCAGTACACAAAGGAGTCCCTCAAATGCAGTAAATACTACTTTTGCACAGCAGTCTCCTCCAGGGGGCCGGGAGGGGATAGAGTCATAGTCCTGTGTGGGCAGAGGACTTAAAGACGAGACACTTTGAATTACACATGACCAAACACGAGTGAGGGAAAACAGTAACAATTTTTTTTGAAAAGTGGTGGAAATCTGGGCGCCTGGGTGGCTCAGTCGTTAAGCGTCTGCCTTCGGCTCAGGTCATGATCCTGGGGTCCTGGGATCGAGTCCCACATCGGGCTCCCTGCTCGGCAGGAAGCCTGCCTCTCCCTCTCCCACTCCCCCTGCTTGTGTTCCTGCTCTAGCTATCTCTCTCTCTGTCAAATAAATAAATAAAATCTTTAAAAAAAAA
>NW_027763198.1:0-297 GCF_054177405.1 Leptonychotes weddellii
TCAGAGAGGTGACACAACAGTGCCAAGTCACACAGCTCTGAAGATACCGAGCGGAGACGCACGCCCAGGGCTGCCTCTTAACCCCGGGCCCTCACAAACCCCATCTCAATGATCAGCTGAGTCCAGGTCTGTTAACATAGAATCACTTACCATGGTCACCAAAATCACAACTGACGTATTAATTCATCGCTAGAGCTTTTATCACACACACGATTACAATGCACATGATTATGGTCATTAGCAGAGCTTACAACTGCAAACAGCATTAATAACTCAGAGCTCTTTTCATCACCTCTA
>NW_027763199.1:0-297 GCF_054177405.1 Leptonychotes weddellii
TCAAGCAGAGAAAGACAGTTATCATATGGTTTCACTTATTTGTGGAACATAAGGAATAGCATGGAGGACATTAGGAGAAGAGAAAAATGAAGGGGGGGAAATCGGAGGGAGAGCTGAACCATGAGAGACTATGGACTCTGAGAAACAAACTGAGGGTGTTAGAGGGGAGGGGGTGTGGGGGGATGGGTTAGCCTGGTGACGGGTATTAAGGAGTACATGTACTGCATGGAGCACTGGGTGTTATACAAAACCAATGAAACATGGAACGCTACATCAAAAACTAATGATGTATTGTAT
>NW_027763200.1:0-297 GCF_054177405.1 Leptonychotes weddellii
AGTGCCATACTATGATTTACTTAGTATCACTTTAATATTAAACATTCAAGTTATTTCTACATTTTCATCATTATAAATAATGCTGCAGTGAATATCTTTTTCTGCATATTTCTTTACAATAAGGTCCCTTAGGATAAAGGGTAAGAATATTTAAGCCACTTATACACACTTCCAGGTTGTTTTCTTTTTTTTTTTTTTTTAAAGATTTTATTTATTTATTTGAGACAGAGAGAATGAGAGAGAGAGAGAGAGCACATGAGAGGGGGGAGGGTCAGAGGGAGAAGCAGACTCCCTGCC
>NW_027763201.1:0-297 GCF_054177405.1 Leptonychotes weddellii
TCAGAGTTTTTGATTGCTTTGTTACTTTCAGACTAGAATGAAACAATGAGGGACATGAGAATTGGCACATAGAGCCATTAAATTGGTCTCATTTCACGCTTGAAAAGCTAATTGCCCATTGGGTAAGCTTTGGCCAATAGGAAAGAAGACACAGAAGGGTACTAGGCAGATTCTTCCTCTCCAGCCTCCTTCCCATGGACTTCTCCAAAGCTGAGTTCTCTTTGCAGCTCATCTGAGAAGCTCCATATGCTGAGTAATACACCTGCTAAACAACTTGCTGTGTCTTACTGTGTCTTG
>NW_027763202.1:0-297 GCF_054177405.1 Leptonychotes weddellii
AAAAATTTTATCATTTTTGAGGCAAGTAACACAAACCTAATATATGCATTTACAAATCAGTGGAGGTCTCAAATAATTTTCTTCCCTTTCATTCCTCCTTTCATTCAACTGTCATGTATACACTGAGTTCTACATTTCTTCTTCCAAAATATAGCTTTGCTGTGTCTACTTCTTATCACCTCTACATCCTCCACTCTAGCCCAAGCCACCATCCCAGAAAATGGTGATAGCCCCTGGCTGGCCTCCTCATTTCCATTCCCAGTTTCTTATTTATTCTTAACAGAGCAACCAGAAAGA
>NW_027763203.1:0-297 GCF_054177405.1 Leptonychotes weddellii
AAAAAAAAAAAAACTATGTCCCCTTGGAGAAACAGCTGATTCTGGGACTTGGGGCAGAAAATATACAAGATACCGTTGAAGCATCTTGTAATGCCAGAATGTAAGAAACTGTTTAAAACCAAACAGATGGGGATATGTCAAAGGCATAAAGGAGCCAACTGAATGAGCTCCCAATGGCAAAGTTTGGACTGATTTGAGTAAGCAAAATAATGTAGCATCGGATTCTAACTTAAAGCATAAATATCCATGAGTTCACACTGATATAAATGATTGAATATCTCAATGGGGATGAATAAA
>NW_027763204.1:0-297 GCF_054177405.1 Leptonychotes weddellii
AGGGTGCAGCGGATGGAGAAGGGCTCTGTCCTCCATCTGTAGCTTCTTGTTTTAACGGTGTTGTTTTCTCTCACACTCCCCACCCCCAGTTTGTATTCTTTTTTTTTTTTTTTTTTAAAGATTTTATTTATTTATTTGAGACAGAGAGAATGAGAGAGAGAGAGCACATGAGAGGGGGGAGGGTCAGAGGGAGAAGCAGGCTCCCTGCCGAGCAGGGAGCCCGATGCGGGACTCGATCCCGGGACTCCAGGATCATGACCTGAGCCGAAGGCAGTCGCTTAACCAACTGAGCCACCC
>NW_027763205.1:0-297 GCF_054177405.1 Leptonychotes weddellii
CGGTACTGAAACTCAGAGCTGTGGGGTCGTGTGCATGCGAACTGCAGCCCCCCTAGACAGAAACCCGGACCGTGGGAGTCGCACCGGTGAACTGCAGACCCCGGGGTGGAAACCCGGAGCGCCGGGGTCCCGCGCACACGAACTGCAGCCCCCGGGATGGAAACTGAAGCGGCGGAGTCTCGTGTGCGAACTGGGAGCGGCTGGAGGTTTTAGAAGCACAAAGGGCAGAGACGTGCCCCAACCTGGAGGCAGGACTGGGAGCGCTGCGGAGGGGCGCACAACCCAGGACACTGCAGT
>NW_027763206.1:0-297 GCF_054177405.1 Leptonychotes weddellii
AATCCCACTAGATAGAAATTATTTTTTTAAAGGGGGGCAAGGGGCGCGGGGTTCTCCTGCCCGCATCTGCATTCGGAGCCCCTGCGGCTGCGGAGCCAGGGGCTGGAGGAAGGAGGTGCGGAATAGGATCGCTCCGGCACGGTTTTCAAGGCAGGGGAGAGGAGACCGAGGCCCCCCGCGCGGGGAAGCGGCTGGCGGATGCACGGGTGCAGAGCGGCGTGCCCGTGCCCACCAGCCGCGGGGGGCGCGTCCCAGGCCGGGGGCCGCCGTCTGTCCGCGCGGGCCACCGGGGACGCG
>NW_027763207.1:0-297 GCF_054177405.1 Leptonychotes weddellii
GCACTGGGTGTTATACGCAAACAATGAATCATGGGACACTACATCAAAAACTAATGATGCAATGTATGGTGATTAACATAACATAATAAAATTAAATTAAAAAAACTAATTGGTAATCATCTATAATGATACCTTTTTCTAAACTGACACATCCAGTGTTTTAGAATAACTTCGGGGGACAACAACACCAGACATAATCAAGTGGAATATTTAGCAAGTCAGCAAATGCCATGTTCCTGGGTACCAGGAGAAAAACCTCACTTTCAGAGATGCATACTTTATGCATCTTAATAATGT
>NW_027763208.1:0-4032 GCF_054177405.1 Leptonychotes weddellii
ATTCCTAGGTATCTTATGGTTTTGGATGCAATTGTAAATGGGATCAACTCTTTAATTTCTCTTTCTTCTGTCTTGTTGTTGGTGTATACGAATGCCACTGATTTCTGTGTGTTGATTTTATATCCTGCCAATTTATTGAATTCCTGTATGAGTTCTAGCAGTTTTGGGGTGGAGTCTTTTGGGTTTTCCACATAAAGTATCATATCGTCAGTCAACTAATCTTCAACAAAGCAGGAAAGAATGTCCAATGGCAAAAAGACAGTCTCTTCAACAAATGGTGTTGGGAAAATTGGACAGCCACAGGCAGAAGAATGAAACTGGACCATTTCCTTACACCACACACAAAAACAGACTCAAAATGGATGAAAGACCTAAATGTGAGACAGGAGTCCATCAAAATCCTTGAAGAGAACACAGGCAGCAACCTCTTCGACCTTATTGTTAAAGTGTCCAAATTACTCAAAGCAATCTACAGACTAATTCAAGCCTTATCAAAATTCCAATGACATTTTTGTAGAGAAATACAAAAAAACCCACAATTTTTAATGTCTTAACTTTTAATTATTTGCAATAATATTTTTTGTTTCCTCCCTTCAAATTTGCTTATAGTAGTTTTAGCCTGGATGGGAACACAGCAACCAATGTTTGGCTAGTTCAGTGAGCTACTTAAAAAGGAAAGTTAATTCCAGTCATGTTTTCCCTAACTTCTTAAATTCCCAAAGCAACAGAAGTAGGTTTTGGCCAATTATGAAAATGATTTTGCTAACAATCAAGTCATTTCTTTGAAGAGATTTTAAACTCTAAAGACCAACCTACATATCTTTTCATTGTGTTTATAACTACATAAAACTGTGAACCTTGAAAAATAAGTGACTTATTTTACCAGCAAATTCTACCCCCTGCGGGGAATAACAGAGAATTGCAATTTGGAACATGCAAGCTAAGGCAAGTCAAATGGACACAGGAGATGAATGCTATCTTATGGAGAAAAAGGAGGAAGTTGGGAGGGGTTGTTTTGAATGAAAGTTCATAAAGAAAAGCAAAAGTTAAGAGGGATGGTGGCTTCTCACTGACTGAATTGCAGTGGTAGTTGATTTCTTGTAGAGAATTCAATGTACATCTATCATGTTGGAGCCTGTGATGGCTCACTCTTTCCTGTTGATGATTCTTCTGTTGGGATCTGTAATTGATGGTCCTTCCTTTAATTGACATTGAGTGACACTACTATCCCTTTTAGCTTCCTGTGTCCACTTTAGTAAGGTTTCCCTTCATAATTTTCACAGAATATTCTTTTGAACTGAAGTGACTTAAGACATGATCTTTTACACAAGAACTAGGCAAACACTTACTGTCCCTAAGGCCCCATGATAGTTAACATGTACATAATTCTAAATAGAATACATATAGAAATGTTAAAGGATTAGGTGAGTAGAACAATAGCCACAGATATGTCTTCTTCAAAACCCACTATAGGAAATAATGGTCTGTGTATATAGCTGTGAACAAATTGTCAAATCCAACATTTGCTCCAGATTCTAGCATTTTCATAGAAGGTTGATTGTTTCTTGAAGGGATTCTCCTACCTATCAGGCATTCTCCAGTCTCATTGGGCTCAAAGTATGAGAGGTTAGGAAAATATACTGTTTCAGATGGATTTCTCTTCTGAGTCACAGCAGCCTGGGGGATCAGTCTAGTGAAAAGGGAATATTACTCAGCCATAAAAAAGAATAAAATCTTACCATTTGCAATGACATAGATGGAGCTAGACTATACTATGTTAAGTGAAATAAGTCAGTCAGAGAAAAACAAATACCATATGATTTCACTCATATGTGGAATTTAAGAAACAAAACAAATGAATATTGGGGGAGGGGGAGGAAGGAAAACCAGGAAATAGATTCTTAACTCTAGGGAACAAACTCATGGCTACCAGAGGGGAGGTGGATGGGGGTTGGGGTAATGGGGATTAAGGAGGGCACTTGTGATGAGCACTGGGTGTTCCAAGTGTCAAATCACTAAGTTCTATAACTGAAAATAATATCACACCATATGTTAACTTAGTGGAATTTAAATAAAACTTGGAGAAAAAAAATCAATAGAAAGAGCACTGTCCTCTGGGAAGGTAACTATGATATACAGATCAAGAATTGCCAAATGTGTATTTGTTACCCTGTGATGTCACTTTTGTGGAGTGGCCTTGGGGAGAGTCTTCTAAATATAGAACTTATCATGAGGAAGTTTTCTTAAATACAGAATCCTAATAATACACAAGGATATTTATTATAGCTTTCTTTTTAAGAGTAAAATATATATATATATATATAGTCTGCCTATTCAATATGATGTATAGCAAATAATCTTTGTATACATACACAATGAAATTTTAGTATATATTCTGCTGAAGCAAACACTGCATGCAATGATTTTTTTTTTTTTGAGAGAAAGAGCACGAGAAAGCACAAACTGGGAAGTAGGGGCAAAGAGAGAGAGAGGGAGAGAAATAATCTCAAGCATCCCATGCTAGGCATGGAGCCCCATGGGGCGGGGGGGCCTCAATTTCACTATGCTGAGATCATGACCAGAGCTGAAATCATGAGTCCAATACTCAACCAACTGAGCTACCCATGCACCCCAAAATACAATGAAATTTTACACAACCATTACAAACCATAATTATGGAGAAAATATAGGCCCCAAATTGCATGACGTACAAAGGAAAATTAGCATACAAAGTAGATTCAAAATTTAATAAATATACACATATAATGTACATATAGACAAATGATATAATGGAATAAATAAACATTGAAAGAGGCAGGCTAGAATGAAATGCCAGATTTTCCTTTTAGAAAATTTTCTTTAGTATTGCTATATCCATTAGTGGTCTAAAAAATAATTTCAAAATGTAGCAATGGACTGATCATAGAGCAAAAGAAAACAACTGATGATGAATGCATTAATTAAAATGTTAGCATAAAATGTTCATGATATAAAATCAAGCTACAGATGAGGCAGCCTGTTGTGAGAAGTGAGAGGTAGAAGTGAGATTTTATTGCATATTTCTGAGTTCAAAGTAACAATGTGTGGCCAACGAAGACAATACGAAGGAAAAACTGAGAAAATCAATATGATTGGTTTGTGCTGTGTGCGAGGCACACACGTGGGTCTGTGCTATACTTCCTTCATGTACACATGAGGTTTACTAATAGTGATGAACATGAACTAGTATCCTGGGTTGTCATGAATCTGGCACATGTCTGTTCTTCAGTTTCCTCTTTCTATAAATGGCCCAATAATTTAAAGGGTTATCTCAGCTCTTGGCAGTATTTTATATCAATATGGCCCTAGACATAATCTAAAAGGATTTAGTGGGACCCATCATAATGGATGTGTTTGACAGAAAAAAATAGTACCTAAATGGAGGCCATGCACCTGTCTTAATTCTGTAGGGAAGTGTGACTCTTGTCTGCACAGAATGCACAGAGGTGCTCATTAAGACAAGGCCTGATGGGATAGAAAGAAAAGGACCAGGCTGAGGGTTGCAGATGTGACCTAACTTTCAGCTCCTCCACTGAGTGACCTTAGGCGATTTATTTGACTGTAATTGGCCTCAAATGCTCCACCTATTCATGAGTCCAACAATAGCTTCTCCATCTTTTTTTTTTTTTTGCAAGACATCATGAATTAAATATTGTATGTGTAAGCATATTAAAAATACCAGCACTTAACAAAGTACTAAATACACCAGATATGCTTACTATAAACTAGTTATCAATGAAAGATGTTACATGTTCTTTTTTTATTATGTTATATTAATCACCATACATTACATCATTAGTTTCTGAAGTAGTGTTCTATGATTCATTGTTTGCGTATAACACTCAGTGCTCCATTCAGTACATGCCCTCTTTAATACCCATCACCAGGCTAAACCATCCCCCCATCCCCCTCACCTCTAGAACCCTCAGTTTGTTTCTCAGAGTCCAGAGTCTCTCATGGTTCGTCTCCCCCTCCTATTTCCCCCCCTTCATT
>NW_027763209.1:0-297 GCF_054177405.1 Leptonychotes weddellii
AATCCCACTAGATAGAAATTATTTTTTTAAAGGGGGGCAAGGGGCGCGGGGTTCTCCTGCCCGCATCTGCATTCGGAGCCCCTGCGGCTGCGGAGCCCGGGGCTGGAGGAAGGAGGTGCGGAATAGGATCGCTCCGGCACGGTTTTCAAGGCAGGGGAGAGGAGACCGAGGCCCCCCGCGCGGGGAAGCGGCTGGCGGATGCACGGGTGCAGAGCGGCGTGCCCGTGCCCACCAGCCGCGGGGGGCGCGTCCCAGGCCGGGGGCCGCCGTCTGTCCGCGCGGGCCACCGGGGACGCG
>NW_027763210.1:0-297 GCF_054177405.1 Leptonychotes weddellii
AGTGTTGTGTTCTCAGGGTTCGTGAGAGGAGCAGTAGGGGATGGGTGGGAGGAGGTGGAGGACTGGTGGGGAGACAGATGGAGCAGGTGGATGGGCTTGTGGGGTCATGGAGTGTAACCAGTCCCTGGGCCTGCCGTCTGCAGCCTGGAGAGCTGGGGTGCAGGAGCCCTGAGGTTCTGAGTCCCAGTCTGAGTCGTGGACAGGAGAAGGGGACGCCCCCCCTTCCACCTGAGGACTCTGCGCTCATTGTTCCCGGGTAGCCCCTCCTGCGGCTGACTTCTCTCCAAATGCCTGATT
>NW_027763211.1:0-297 GCF_054177405.1 Leptonychotes weddellii
GATTCGGAGTGGTAACCATTAGTTTATCATCCTGATTGATCCGATCCTTTGTGTTCGGACATTTTGGTTGTTTGGGACATCTGGTTGTGAAAGGAGCACAAACGCCCATTTAGGGTTTTTCCAACCCTATTTGTACCAAGCTCCTCTCCTTACGTGTGTCAAAAATTCTTTGTGCACTCATCCTTCTTTTTTTTTTTTTACAAAGAAACATAACTTTATTTTTTAAATATTCATTTTTGACTATAAGTTTTCTTTTTTATTGTTATGTTAATCCTCATACATTACATCATTAGTTTT
>NW_027763212.1:0-297 GCF_054177405.1 Leptonychotes weddellii
CTGAGGGCCGTACAGTCTCTCTGTTGCAACTACTCAATGTTACTACTGTAGCTCAAAAGCAGCCCCTGGTGGGTGATAGACATTGGGGAGGGTGTGTGCTATGCTGAATGCTGTGAATTGTGTAAGACGATGAATCACAGACCTGTACCTCTGAAACAAATAATACATTATATGTTAAAAAAAAAAAAAAAGAAGAAGAAGAAGATAGCAGGAAGGGAAAAGTGAAGGGGAGATATCAGAGGGGGAGACGAACCATGAGAGACGATGGACTCTGAAAAACAAACTGAGGGTTTCTAG
>NW_027763213.1:0-297 GCF_054177405.1 Leptonychotes weddellii
CTGGGCCCATGGCCTTAGCTAACAGGAGTGCCACATTCTCCACGTTGATGGGGGGAGGCCCATCACTGAAGTTTCCATTTGGTGACTTCTGGGGGTTCGTGCTCTTGTTCTGTACGAGATGTAGCAGAAGCTTCCATTCCTCCACAGTCTCTGGGATCCAACCTACGCACACATACAGAAACACACACGTCGGCTCTAACGGCCCTTAGAACTCTGCCTGTGTATAGGAGATGGTCAAAACCGTTTGTGAAAACGTTTAATACCAAAACCTAAGAACGTACCTCATCATCCTAACAC
>NW_027763214.1:0-297 GCF_054177405.1 Leptonychotes weddellii
CTCCCCCCTAGCAAGATGCCATGGCCAGGGGCAGGATCAGCGGTGGCGGCCTGGTTCTCCAGGGGAGGGGGTGACGAATCGCTAATTGACGCATGGGCGGCGCTGCCCCAGACCTGGGCTGTCCTCAGGGGCTAGTGATTCACTGCCAAGCCCACACCCTGCCAGCCTCCTGCCACGCCCCGCAGCTGGCTCGTGGCTCATGGCTCGTGGTCTCCCTGCGCACACATGCTGTGACCCTGCTCCCTGCCCCAGGGAGTCCGGGCTGGGCTGTTCGCACCCACAGGAAAGGATGCTCGG
>NW_027763215.1:0-297 GCF_054177405.1 Leptonychotes weddellii
CGAGAGGCGACTCACGCGTATCCCTGTGTGAGCGGGCGATAGAGGCAGGACCTGCCGAGTTCAAGGCCCCGGTGCGGAGTCACTGTCCTTGGGGAGTTTATCCATCCATGACAGGGAGTGGCATGGTCACGTGGAGAACCCCAAATATCACGGGGCCCCAGGGGGCCTACGCCTGGGCCTTGCATCACTGGGAGCAAATCAATGGCAGCGTTTCTAATCATGCAGCTCGGGTTAAGACGGACATTCCGACCTGTGACATGTTGGGAGGCCGAAAGCGAGCATCCCTGCCCCTCTCCA
>NW_027763216.1:0-297 GCF_054177405.1 Leptonychotes weddellii
TGTTACATGAAAGGGATGAATCACTAAATTCTACTTCTGAAACAGATATCACACTATATGTTAACTAACTGGGATTTAAATAAAAACTTGAAACCAAGATAAAATATTTTGTCATTCCCTTTAAAAATAAATATAATTCATATAATTAAAAAAATAATGTAAGGATAATATGGAGGCAAAAGTTCTGTGTGATAAAACACCCTTATTACCCTTATTTAATAAATCAACAAATTGAACTGAGTCAATCAATAAACAGAAACAAACCACATAACCTAAACACATGTATGCTTAGTTACT
>NW_027763217.1:0-297 GCF_054177405.1 Leptonychotes weddellii
ATACTTTTTATCCACTTAATAACATATCACAGACAATTCCTCCAGTTCAACACATACACTTCTCTTTATTTTTAAGAGCTACGTAATATTTCATGGCATGGATCTTCAACCAATTCCTTATTGATGAGTATTAAAGTTGTTTCCAGTGCTTTGCCATTACAAATAACTGTACAGTAAATATCCCTATATAAATTTGTCCTCATCCACAGGATTCTCTCAAGATAATGCAGATGCTAGAGAGAAAGCACATGTATTCTTTTATTTTTTTAAATATTTATTTATTTATCTTAGAGAAAG
>NW_027763218.1:0-297 GCF_054177405.1 Leptonychotes weddellii
TCCGAGCAGTATCTCCCCAGACCGACTGGCCTGTCCGGGCGGAAGTCCTGACGTGTGCTCAGCCATGAGCTGTGACCACTCCTTCTTAGGCTGCCCCGACCCTACCCCGTCCTGTCCCGTGACCCAGGGCCCACCTGTCTCCCAGCCTCAACGGCCCCAATGCAGGGACTCCACAGGTCCTTACAACAACAGGCAGCAGACAGGGAAGAGACTCCACAGGTGATTACCGGTAAACTGAGGCAGGGAAAGGGAGGCAGTTGCCCCGGAGTATAACGTACACGAAGCTGCTCACGATTC
>NW_027763219.1:0-4032 GCF_054177405.1 Leptonychotes weddellii
AAAAAAAAAAAAGCTCATAGATACAGAGAACAGATTGGTGGTTGCTAGAGGCAGGGGGTAGAGGGTGGGCAAAATGGGCGAAGGGAGTCCAAAGGTACAAACCTCCAGTTATAAAATAAATAAGTTCTGGGCATGTAATGTACACCATGGTGACTTTAGCTAATAATACTGTATTGCATATTTGAAAGTTGCGAAGAGAGTAAATCTTAAAAGTCCTCAGCACAAGAAAAAATTCTGTAACTATGTACAATGACAGAGTTAACTAGACTCATTGTGGTGATCATTTCTCAATATACACAAATATCAAATCTCTATGTTGTACCTGAAACCAATGTAATGTTTTATGTCAATTATTCCTCAATTAAAAAAAAGAAGTTAAGGTGATGTTGGCTTGTACATTACAGAGAGCTTCCAATATTGCAGACCCCATGCATAAATGCTTTATTTTATTTTTTTAAAAGATTTTATTTATTTATTTATCAGAGAGAGAAAGAGAGCAAGAGAGCATGAGCAGGGGGAGAGTCAGGCAGAGGGAGAAGCAGGCTCCCCGCTGAGCAAGGACCCCGACACGGGACTCGATTCCAGGACCCTGGGATCATGACCTGAGCTGAAGGCAGATGCTTAACCGACTGAGCCACCCAGGTGCAAATGTTTTAAATCCATGATCGTGTTTTCCCCTGACTGCAGTCCACAAAGTAGGGCTCATTACTGATTCTGATTTCAAAATGAGGGAAGTGAAGCGCAGAGAGGTAGGTAAGATTCAGGGCTACCCCAGCCAATGAGAGCAGAGCCCTGGGTTTGAATCTAGCACTGGCTTCAAAGCCTGTGTCCCTAACCATGAAACTACATGGACTCTTATTACACTATTGCCTCATTTGTAAGGCTGCACTGGATTGAGATCATCTCCTGTGGGTGTATTAAAGCGCTAGTGAAATGGTTGGTATTTGTTTCCTGTCCTTGCTGCCTGTGAATATCCTGCTTCCTTCTTGGACAAATGTAGATTTGTTGGTGATATTCAAACCTAAGGATCTTTATTAACTTTATTAAGTAAGAGTCAGAAAAACTGACTATTGACAGTATTTATTTCCGGGAGCTGGAATTTGCGAGGTACCCTCCCCTTCTAAGTTTTACAGTTTTATAATATTTGTGTGTGTGTGTGTGTGTATTTAAAACAGTTGTTGGGACACCTGGCTGGCTCAGTTGGTAGAGTATCTGCTTCTTTGATCTCAGGGTCATGAGTTCAAGCCCCATGTTGGGCATGGAGCCTACTTAAAAAAAAAATAATAAAATAAAAATAAAAACAACAGTCATGGGTAAAATTAGGAAAGAACAACAAATATTGTTAAGTTTGAAAAAAAGAAAAGCTGGAGGCCTGGATGCTTGGTCTGGAGCTGTCATCAACTACCGTGAACCCTCTTAGCCCCCAAGCTTCTTCATGTATAAATTGAGGGATTAGGGGTGCCTGGGTGGCTCAGTCGTTAAGCATCTGCCTTCGGCTCAAGTCATGATCCCGGAGCCCTGGGTTCGAGCCCCGCATCGGGCTCCCTGCTCATCCGGGAGCCTGCTTCTGTCTCTCCCTCTGCCCTTCCCCCAACTCGCGTACTCTTTCTCTCTCAAATAAATAAAATAGAATATTTGAAAAAATAAATAAATAAATTGAGGGGTTAGATAATCTTCCAGCTCATTTTATGATGATAACCGAAAGTTCACCACCACTCAGACTGAATATAAATTCCGGCCTCCCTGGATTCTGGTGCCTGCTGTGGAATTTCCGGTCTTCCTGCTGTGCCAAGGGCAGGTTTTGTCTTGTTTGTGTCCTTCTTGTATGTATTTATGTTTTTTCTTACTGGCGCATGATTGTATAGAAACTTGTGATGAATCATTTCAACAGCTAAGGAAGTGAGTGATCCCACCGGGTTTTGTGGAAAGTCCACTTGGAATCTGTGACTCTCACAATTAACTTGAATCTTTATGCCTAGTTATCTTATCACAGCCACTGAACTGGACTGAATAATTTTTTTAAATTAAAAATGATAACAACGAGGCGCCCCTGGCTGGGTCAGTCGGTGGAGCACGCGACTCTTGATCTCCGGGTTGTGAGTTCGAGCCCCGAGTTGGGTATAGAGATGACTTAAAAATAAAATCTTAAAAAAAAAAAATGCTATTATTTATCATCTGTCTGCTTTGTGCCAGGTATTGTCCTAGAGATTTGCGTACGTGATCTCATTTAATCCTCACAAAAACCCTGTGAGTGGTGTTCTATGATTATCTTCACCATCGTTTTCATTACAGATTAGAAAACCAAGACTTAGGTTAAGTTTTCCCTGTTTGTCTTGGACTTAGCTGGGATTTGTGTTTTAGTTATCTGTTGCCATGTAGCAAACCACCACAAAGTTCAGTGGCTTGAAACAACCGCGGTTGTATTATCTTTCCTGATCCTATGAGTTGACTGGCTCAGCTGGCCATTTCTGGTCTGGGGGCAGCTAGGCTCAAGCAGGACCCTGGGACCCCTGGCCTTGCCTCCCTCTCCATATGGCTTGTATCTGCCTATGTGGCCTCTTTGAGTGTTCTTTCCACAGGGTAGGCTGGGCTTCTTATGAAGCTTCTCAAGGCTTTCAAAAAACAGACAAACAGAACTTCTTATGGCCTGGGCTTGGAAACCGCACTTTCAGCACATTCTGTGGGTTAAAAAGAGTCATAGAGCTGGTCCATATTCCACCAGGAGGGGTCACATGAGGGTGGGAGTATGGGAAGTGTCGTTCATCGGGGGCATTGTGGGAGATTTGCCCCTGCAGGCCGTAAGTAACTCTGAGTTGGGACACTTAGCTGGTGGGAAATAAACCTCTGGACCACTACGGAAGATGAAGGAGAAACTGAGAAGTAGTAAAGAAATAGAGAGGAAGCTGGCCTTACCAGCTGGCAGAGAACTTTGAAAAGAAAAAAGAAGAGGGTGTGCCTGGGGGGCTCAATCGGTTAAGCGTCTGCCTTCAGCTCAGGTCATGATCCCAGGGTCCTGAGATAGAGTTCAGAGTCTTCCCCCTGCTCAGCGGGGAGCCTGCTGCTTCCTTTCCCTCTGCCCTTGCCCTCAAGTCATGTGCATGCAGGAGCATTCTCTCTTTCTTTCTCTCTCTCAAATAAAATTTATTTGAGCGAGAGTGAGCGGGGTGGGGAGAGGGAGAAACAGGCTCCCGGCTGACGCAGGGGGGCGGGGGCGGGGGGGACACGAAGACTCTGGGCTCGAACCCAGGATCCTGAGATCATGCCCTGAGCCGAAGGCAGACCCTTAACCGACTGAGCCACCCAGGTGCCCCAATAAATAAAATCTTTAAAAAAAAGAGAGAGATAACCATATTTCAGGGTTTTGAAATATAGTGTTGAATTTCATGTAAAAAAACCTAAGGACAAACCAGAATAATCAAATAATCTTGAAAAAGAAGAAGAAAGATGAACTCACACTTCCCGATTCAGACACTTTACAGTCATCAAGACAGTGGGCTTCTGGCATAAGAAAAGACATGTAAATCAATAGGGAACGATTGACAGTCCCAAAACAAACTTTTGCCTTTGTGGTCAGCTGATTTTCAATAAGGGTTCTAAAATAAATCAGTGGGGAAACGAATAGTCTTTTTAATCAGTGCTGCTGGGACAACTGAATAGCCACATGCAAAAGAATGAAGTCAGATCCCTTCTTTGCCCCAAACACAAAAGTTAACTCAAAATGGATTACAGACCGGGCGCCTGGGTGGCTCAGTCGTTAAGCGTCTGCCTTCGGCTCAGGTCATGATCCCAGGGTCCTGGGATCGAGTCCCACATCGGGCTCCCTCCTCGGGGGGAAGCCTGCTTCTCCCTCTCCCCTTCCCGCTGCTTGTGTTCCTGCTCTCGCTATCTCTGTCTCTGTCAAATAAATAAATAAAATCTTTAAAAAATGAAAAAAATAAATGGATTACAGACCTAAATGTAAGACAAAACTCTTTTTTTTTTTTTTTTATTTGAGAGAGAATGAGAGAGAGAGAGAGCACATGAGAGGGGAGA
>NW_027763220.1:0-297 GCF_054177405.1 Leptonychotes weddellii
CAGGTCATGACCTCGGGAGTCCCTGGATCAAGCCCCATGTCGGGCTCCCTGCTCAGTGGGGAGTCTGCTTCCTCCCTCTCCCTCTGCTCCTGCTAGTGCTATCTCACTCACTCTCTCAAATAAATAAATAAAATCTTTAAAAAGCATACACATTCTCAATGGGGAAAAACTGAAAGCTTTCCCCCTAAGGTCAGGAACACGGCAGGGATGTCCACTATCAACACTGCTATTCAACATAGTATGAAAAGTCCTAGCCACAGCAATCAGACAACAAAAAGAAATCAAAGGCATCCAAAT
>NW_027763221.1:0-297 GCF_054177405.1 Leptonychotes weddellii
TCCACATGAAGAGAGAACAGGAAAGAGAAGTGCTTCAGTAGAAACAAAATCAGCAGTAGTATATTTTGGTTAGTAATGCCTCTTTCTCCACCTATGTGATTTATTTATTTTTAAAGATTTTATTTATTCATTTCAGAGAGACAGAGAGAGAACATGAGCAGAGAGAGGGAGAAGCAGATTCCCTGCTGAGCAGGGAGCCCGAACGTGGGGCTTGATCCCAGGATGCTGAGATCATGAGCTGAGCCAAAGGCAAACGCTTCACCCACTGAGCCACCCAAGCGCCCCTCCACCTATATG
>NW_027763222.1:0-297 GCF_054177405.1 Leptonychotes weddellii
TCCCACCCTCAGACCTGCGGCCTATCAGGGCGGACATCCGTCTCTGCACACCCTCCACCCACCTGGCCCCTCTGCATTCTGACGCTCTTTTCCTGCCGCAGGCCCTGCATCTTCCATCTGGCAGCGGAAAGCCTGGAGGCAGCCCTGGCTGGTGCCCACCCTGTAGGCCCAAACTTGGCTCCTTCAAGCCCTCACTCCCGTTCCCCCATGCTGTGTGGTCAACGTGCAGCTTCCTGCCCTTGGTAGGTGGGGGCTGAGGTGCCTGGCTGGCTTGCCCGGCACCCTCTACCCTGGTCT
>NW_027763223.1:0-297 GCF_054177405.1 Leptonychotes weddellii
ATGACACATATTTGGGAAATGGCCATTTGCCAGAATTTTAAATGGACTTTGGGGGAGGAAATTTGGGGAAATTCTTGCTGAAAATCATTTTTCTGATACGAGAAACAAAATGAAACTCCAGAATATCATTTTGTTTTCTGGTCAGGGTCAAAATGTATAAGGCCAGTGACAAACTTAGAATCTTTCTTTGATGTCGGGGCGCCTGGGTGGCTCAGTCGGTTAAGCGACTGCCTTCGGCTCAGGTCATGATCCTGGAGTCCCGGGATCGAGTCCCGCATCGGGCTCCCTGCTCAGCGG
>NW_027763224.1:0-297 GCF_054177405.1 Leptonychotes weddellii
GCATCTTCTATCTATAGCATCTTCTTCTATAGCATCATATCTCCTTCAAAGCCAGTAGTATAGCATATCTTCTATCTTCCTGACACTGCTTCTCTCTGCTTCTGGCATCACATGCACTTCTTCTGTCGTAAACTCTCCCTGTCCCTTCCTCTGATAAGGACATTTGTGATTATATTTAGGGCCCACTGAGATAATCCAGGATAATCTTCTCACTTCAATATCCAGTTGTACTGAGTAAGTCAATAGTCATATCTGCAAAGCACCTTTTGCCATGTCAGGTAACATTCATAGGTTCCA
>NW_027763225.1:0-297 GCF_054177405.1 Leptonychotes weddellii
CCTCTCTGTGTCTGGTGACTTATTGTTCCAGAAGAGCAGTCACACACCCGTGCAGGTGCTTGAAGTTTATGGCAAAGCACAGAGAAAAGCAGCCACCAGGTTATCAGCCCTCTGTCTCCTGTCAATGAATAGCCACTCACTGGAACCCAAAGGGTCTTTTGTCCTTGGAAAGGCAATATACCCTCTTCCAAATGTACTCCAGGAAGGGTAATGTTCACTCCCAGTGCAACCCAGGGGATCCCTACACCATGCTGTCCACTCCCAGGCCTCCACCCTTTTTCCCTCCAGGAGCACCAC
>NW_027763226.1:0-297 GCF_054177405.1 Leptonychotes weddellii
AAAGAAAATTATTACACTGATTCTTAACAGTTGGAAGGTCCAGTATATAGACAGTATACTAAGTCCAGCTTGCAGGAGTACAACCGTCCGCGTGACCGTACGTGCCACTGCTAACCATGAGGCTGAGCCATGGTTTCCAGAAAAGAAAATGCCTTCTCTGTGGTGAATGGCAGGAAAGCAACAATACATCGCCTGTCAGGTGAGCTCCGCATAGAGGAAAATGATGATGGATACTGATAAGATGGGTTTTTGCAGGAGAGGGAAAAAAAATGCAGTTCCCCATGCATTGGGCAAAGG
>NW_027763227.1:0-297 GCF_054177405.1 Leptonychotes weddellii
GCTGTGAATTTGGGTCAAAGTCCCAGCGAAATAAGCAGCGTACTCATTCTCACCCACGCAGTGAGGTCAGTGAGCCCACGGAAACACAATGGTTTTCTAAGGTTCTCACGGTCCACTTGGTAGAGGTAAAATGAGCAAAGGTGGAAGGCAAACAAAACCATCATCCATTCACTCATCCCGTCATTGGCTGCTGAGTTGCTGCTGGGCTGGGCGTCAGAAGGACAGAGGTAGACGAGCACATTTCCTGCTCTCTAGGAGCTCAGAGGCCACCCCGGGAGGCTGTCCAGTGACAATCAC
>NW_027763228.1:0-297 GCF_054177405.1 Leptonychotes weddellii
TCTGCATCTATTGAGAGGATCATATGGTTCTTATTCTTTATTAATGTATTGTATCACATTGATTGATTTGCGGATGTTGAACCAACCTGGCAGCCCAGGGATAAATCCCATTTGCTCGTGGTGAAAAATCCTTTTAATATACTGTTGGATCCTATTGGCTAGTATCTGGTGAGAACTTTTGCATCCATGTTCATCAAGGGTATTGGTCTGTAACTCTCCTTTTTGATGGGGTCTTTGTCTGGTTTGGGGATCAAGCTAATGGTGGCGTCATAAAACAAGTTTGGAAGTTTTCCTTCC
>NW_027763229.1:0-297 GCF_054177405.1 Leptonychotes weddellii
AAAATTATACAACGGAATGTTCAAGAGTGGATAGATAGGATGGAGAGAAGGGAATTTTTGTTTATATTCTTCTTTTTGCTTGTCTGTATTTTTTTTTTATTTTTCCAATAATAAGCTTGTATTGCTTTGCCCTAATAAGAACTTTCATATTTTAATAAATCAACCGAATAAATGCCCAGTACTACCTGGAGTGGTCCAGCCCAAGGTAGTATGGTCCTACCTTAGTTGACAAAAGAAGACAGAAAGCGAGAGAGTTTGCATCCTTTTATGAAGTCCTTCCAGACACAAGATTATTTG
>NW_027763230.1:0-4031 GCF_054177405.1 Leptonychotes weddellii
GGTCCTAAGGGGGAAATACATAGCCATCCAAGCCTCACTCAAAAAAATAGAAAAATCCTAAATTCACCAACTAACTCTACACCTTAAAGAACTAGAGAAAAAGCAACAAACGATGCCTAAGCCACGTATTAGAATAGAAATAATTAAGATTAGAGCAGAAACCAGAAACACAGTTCAGATCAACGAAACTAGAGCATTTTGATTACTACAACCTTGTATTATACCTTGAAATCTGGAACTGTGATACTTCTAGCTTTGTTCTTTCTCAGAATTACTTTGGCTATTCAGGGTCTTCTGTGGTTCCATAAAAATTTTAGGATTATTTGTTCTAGTTCAGCAAAAACTGTTGGTATTTTGATAAGGATTGGATTAAATCTGTAGATTGTTTTGAGGAATGTGGACATTTTGACAATATTTGTTCTTCCAATTCATGAGCATGGAATACCTTTACATTTGTTTGTGTCATGTTCAGTTTCTTTCATCAGTGTTTTATAATTTTCAGAGTACAAATATTTCACCTCCTTAGTTAAGTTTATTCCTAGGCATTTTATTATTTTTGGTGCAATTGTAAATAGTACTATTTTTTTATTTCTCTCTCTGTGACTTTGTTGTTAGTATACAGAAACACTATCAATTTCTGGGAAATAATTTTTTATCCTGCCACTTTACTGAATTCATTTATTACTTCTAATAGTTTTTTGATGGAGTCTTTAGGATTTTCTATGTATAGTATTGTGTCACCTGCAAATAGTGACAATTTAGCTTCTTTTTTTTTTTTTTTTTTTTTTTTAATTTAGCTTCTTCTTTACCAATGTGGATGCCTCTTACTTCTTTTTCTTGTCTGATTGCTGTGCCTAGGACCTATAGTACTATGTTGAATAAAAGTGGTGAGAGTAGACATCCTTGTCTTGTTCCTGATCTTAGAGGGAAAGTTCTCAGTTTTTCACAATTAAGGATGATGTTAGCTATGGGTTTTTCATGTATGGCCTTTGTGATGTTGAGGTATGTCCCATCTAACCACATTTTGTTGAGAATTTTTATCATGAATGGATACTGAGTTTTTTAAAATGTTTTTTCTACCTCTATTGAGATGATTATATGACTTGTATCCTGTGATTTGTTGATGTGGTATATGATGACTGAACCACTCCTGCATCTCTGGAATAAATCCCACCTGATTGTGGAGAATGATATTTTTAAAGTATTGTTGTATGTAGTTTGCTAATATTTTTTTTTTTTAAAGATTTTATTTATTTATTTGACAGAGAGAGACACAGCGAGAGGCGGAACACAAGCAGTGGGAGTGGGGGAGAGAGAAGCAGGCTTCCCGCCGAGCAGGGAGCCCGATGCGGGGCTCGATCCCAGGACCCTGGGACCATGACCTGAGCCGAAGGCAGACGCTTAACGACTGAGCCACCCAGGCGCCCCGTAGTTTGCTAATATTTTATTGAGGACTTTTGCATCTATGTTCATCAGGGATATTGGCCTGTAGTTTTCCTTTTTTGTGGTATCTTTTCTGGTTTTGATAATGCTGGCCTTACAGAATGTATTTGAAAGCTTTCCTTCCTCTTCTATTTTTTGGAATAGTTTGTAGAGAATAGGTATTAACTCTTCTTTAAATGTCTGGTAGAATTCACTTGTGAATCCATCTGATCCTGGACTTTTATTTTTGGTAGTTTTTTAATTTTTGAATTAATTTTGTTACTTGTAATCGATCTGTTCAGATTTTCTATTTCTTCCTGCTTCCATTTTGGAAAATTGTGTTTCTAATACTTTACCCATTTCTTCTAGGTTGTACAGTGTGTTGGCATATAATCAAAATTCTTTACTTCACATCATTTTCTAGACACACTAACTTGGCTCTAGCCTAAGTGAAGTTCTCCAGAGAGAAAAACATGAATGATCAAATAATGAAAAGGAGGTAGTCTACATTTAAACATGTTTTAGATCAAATCTATAGGCTAAGAAAAATGAATAATAGTTCATTTGTAAGTTGAATTACTACATTTGCAAGATTTTTTACATCCCAAAGTTGTTGTTCTTGATCTGACAGAAATATGGAAATAAAGGAAAACATAATACACAAATTTCTTTTTCAGAAAACAAGTTGTTTCTCCAATATTTCTAAAGTTTCCTAATCCACAAGGCACAACCATAAGCAAATGCAAATCAATGTATCTGAGAGCAAGAGGAATTTATACAAATTAAGAAGTAGTAAGAAGAGGCCACAGCCAAAGTATGGTCTCAGATACCAACATAGGAATGAAGTGACTGCACATTTCAATCAATCCACTAAAATTAATGAGGCAATGCTATACACATTTGCAACATAAGAGATACAAAAGATGTGGTCATTATCCTGAAGGCTCCCATATCAACTTGATATTGAAGTACTGACCTCTCTCTCCTAGGTTAGTCAAGTTTTTAGGACTGTCAGACATCTGGAAGAGGAAAGGTTCTATTGTTCTTCAAAGGAAGAGAAACACTGTGGTGGGAGGGGGTAAGTCTCTAAGATTTTACCAACACAAGTAGTAGTATAAAAATTAATACCCTGAGGTGGCCTGTAGTTCCTAAGTACATTTCCAAGTACCTACATTCTCATGACAAAGAACATACTATAAAAGCCAGTAGCCAACTGTGCTGAATAATAGAGAAATAAGCAAAAGACACCTGAGAAATATTGCTAAAAGCTTTTAATCCCTGGTCAGTTTGGAGATTTAAGAAGAAAGACATAGATGACAAATGAATCTTAAGAATCAAATGGTCATGTATGGTGATTAACATAATGTAATAATTAAAAAAAAGAGAGAAATAAAAAAGAATCCAATGATCTCTGCTATTCAACATAGTCCTAGGAGTACTAGCCACAGCAATCACACAACAAAAAGAACTAAAAGGCATCCAAATCAGCAAAGAAAAAGTCAAACTCTCACTCTTTGCAGATGATATGATACTTTATGTAGAAAACCCAAAAGACTCCACCCCAAAACTGCTAGAACTCATAGAGGAATTCAGTAAAGTGGCAGGATATGAAATCAATGCACAGAAATAAGTGGCATTCCTATACATCAACAACAAGACAGAAGAAAGAAATTAAGGAGTCGATGCCATTTACAATTGCACCCAAAACCGTAAGATACCTAGGAATAAATCTAACCAAAGAGGCAAAGAATCTGTACTCAGAAAACTATAGAATACTCATGAAAGAAATTGAGGATGACACAAAGAAATGGAAAAACGTTCCATGCTCATGGATTGGAAGAACAAATATTGTGAAAATGTCAATGCTACCCAGAGCAATCTACACATTTAATGCAATCCCTAACAAAATACCATCAGCTTTTTTCAAAGAAATGGAGCAAATAATCCTAAAACTTGTATGGAACCAGAAAAGACCCCGAATAGCCAGAGGAATATTAAAAAAGAAAAGCAAAGCTGGGGGCATCACAATTCCAGACTTCAAGCTCTATTACAAAGCTGTCATCATCAAGACAGTACGGTACTGGCATAAAAACAGACACATAGATCAATGGAACAGAATAGAGAGCCCAGAAATGGGCCCTTAACTCTATGATCAACTAATCTTTGACAAAGCAGGAAAGAATGTCCAATGGTGTTGGGAAATTGGACAGCCACATGCAGAAGAATGAAACTGGACCATTTCCTTACACCACACACAAAAATAGACTCCAAATGGTTGAAAGACCTCAATGTGAGACAGGAGTCCATCAAAATCCTAAAGGAGAACACAGGCAGCAACCTCTTCGACCTCAGCTGCAGCAACTTCTTCTTAGAAACATCGCCAAATGCAAGGGAAGCAAGGGCAAAAATGAACTATTGGGACTTCATCAAGATAAAAAGCTTTTGCACAGCAAAGGAAACAGTCAACAAAACCAAAAGACAACTGACAGAATGGGAGAAGATATTTGCAAATGACATATCAGATAAAGGGCTAGTATTCAAAATCTATGAAGAACTTATCAAACTCAACACCCAAAAACAAATAATCCAATCAAGAAATGGGCAGAAGA
>NW_027763231.1:0-297 GCF_054177405.1 Leptonychotes weddellii
CAAGGAGTTTTACAACTATCTGCAGGAAAGAAAGGTGTTTGGAATTGTAATTTGATACCAAAAGCAGATACCATACTGCACTTCACTAGCAGAAAGAAAGAAGAAGGGGGTTGGAAGGAAGGAAGGAAGGAAGATAGACTAAAATAATAAACCTTGGGGCACCTGGGTGGCTCAGTCGTTAAGCGTCTGCCTTCAGCTCGGGTCATGATCCCAGGGTCCTGGGATCGAGCCCCGCGTTGGGCTTCCCGCTCAGCGGGAAGCCTGCTTCTCCCTCTCCCACTCCCCCTGCTTGTGTTC
>NW_027763232.1:0-297 GCF_054177405.1 Leptonychotes weddellii
TTTCTATGCTGAGCTCTGCCCCTGCCCCAGCAGGCTCTCCCCTGAGCACCCACCCTGCCCACACCACTGCCCGGCTGGTCTCCCTCCTGCCCTCACCGCCCTGATGCTCAGGGGAGAGCCCAGACAAACCTCTGTGCTGGGCCTGCCGAGGCCTTCCGCTCCCAAGGTGTCTAGGCCCTCACAAGTCACCAGGCCCTGCACTCCGTCCCATCTGAGCACACACCCCCACCACTGTCCTCCCACACCCTCCCAGTCCCAGGGAGGCCAGACCCCCACGACAGTGAGGCCACAAAGCAG
>NW_027763233.1:0-297 GCF_054177405.1 Leptonychotes weddellii
TACGCCTCTGATCAAGTCAGCACATACCTTTTCCAAAGATTTTACGTTGCGGCTGGTGAGAGTTATTCTGATTTGGTGAATCGCCACCTCCGGTTCCACGGGTGTCTTCCCGGTGTCTTTAAAAAAGACATGGCTGCGGCGCGGCTTCCTGACCGACTTGTTCCTCGGTGAGAGCGAGCAGCGGTGAGTCAGGAGCAGGAGCAGGGCGTCCAAACCTCCGCTGTAGCTGCGACCGAGTCTTCCTCAAAGAGCTAATTTTATGTTTCTTTGACCATTTTAGGAGCCATACTTTTTTTT
>NW_027763234.1:0-297 GCF_054177405.1 Leptonychotes weddellii
GTTGAACTGGGCAGCTGACCTCTTATTAACCGGAAGATAATATATGTGTATTGTTTAGGCCACCATGTTTGTGATAAATTGTTGTAGCAGCAATAGAGAGCGAACAACCCCTCCCACATGAAGGGGCGGGGAGGAGAAGAGGAAGCAGCTGAGGGGATGGAGAAGCAGCCAGGGGGTAAGAGGAAAACAAAGAACAGGGAGTCCTGGGAGCCAAGGAGGAGGCAGCAGTAGACTGGTTCGTATTGCTCACAGGTCACATAGGATGAGGACGGAGATTCCACCACTGGACTTAGGAAT
>NW_027763235.1:0-297 GCF_054177405.1 Leptonychotes weddellii
CCCTTAGATTTGTATTCTTGATTTCTTTGCTCACAACCAGTTTGTACGCCTGTCCCCCATGCCCAGCCCTGAGCATACACCTTTCATAGGTTGGCTGATGGCAGAAGGCTCTTCTCGATCTCCCACCTGCAGGATGCTCTGCTGAAACAGAGGAGGGACCCCTCCCTCTGCCAGCATGCTGCTCCTGTAAGCATCTAAATTCTATAGCACCCATGTCTCCTTTCCTAGGCCAGCACTGGTAGTAAATACTTGGGTAAGAACACCACCCCAGCCATCAGAGGTCCTAGAGAACATGGT
>NW_027763236.1:0-297 GCF_054177405.1 Leptonychotes weddellii
ACTGGAAGCATCATCCAAGCAGATGCAGGTGGTTACATGGTTAACCAGGGTTAGCAGGAGTGCACCTTAGGACCGTGGGGGGAGCCTGCGCCGGGGGCCCCCGGTGAGGGGGGCATGAATTACGAACATGCCGATCGTATCTGCTCACACGGCGGCATCACAGCTCCCAGATTCCGTGATCCCAGATCCTCACAGGTGGCGGTGGCGATGTGGCCGAGAAAGGGCAGCCCTCCGCCCCAGGTCACAAGCGAGCCAGAGCCAGAGACCAGGGTAGTAAGCACCTAGTACTTACAAGGT
>NW_027763237.1:0-297 GCF_054177405.1 Leptonychotes weddellii
GACTCTTTTACAAATTAATGGAAGCATGACTAAAACATTAAATACCATTCCTGCGAAAGTGTGTAAATAACAATGAAAATTAAAGATTAAATAATAAAGTTGAACTTAGTATTATTATTTTGCTTAATATTATTAACTTATTAATATTATATCTTTTGATGAAAGTAAGAGCAATATCTAGTATCTTTTTACTTTTTTTAAAAAAGATTTTATTTATCTAAAACTAATGATGTAATGTATGGGGATTAACATAAGAATAAATAAATAAATAAATAAATAAATAAATAAATAAATAAA
>NW_027763238.1:0-297 GCF_054177405.1 Leptonychotes weddellii
CCTGCATTCAGAAATAAGGATGCAGGAAAAGAGCAGAGCAGAACAGTCATGTTGTGAGCCTGGTTCTCAAGCTGATTGCTGGAGGGCCAGAGCTTCCATTGGACAGACAACTTTTCCATCGTGACCAGGGCATAGGCTCCTTGGCAACCCAATTTTACATGAAGATTTGGGAGTTGTTCCTAGAAGCTCAGTTTAATAACTGTCTCTTCAACTATAAAATGTACGTAAAAATGGTACCTATCTTCTGAGCTTGTCATGAGGAGTAATGAACTAATGCATAAAAAAGGATTAGCACAG
>NW_027763239.1:0-297 GCF_054177405.1 Leptonychotes weddellii
CGGGGTCCTGGGACCGAGCCCCGCATCGGGCTCCCTGCACCGCGGGGAGCCTGCTCCTCCCTCTCCCACTCCCCCTACTTGTGTTCCTGCTCTTGCTACCTCTCTCTCTGTCAAATAAATAAATAAAGTCTTTAAAAAATAATAAAAAATAAAAAGGCACAGTGGGGTACCTGGGTGGCTCATTCGTTAAACGTCTGCCTTCAGCTCAGGTCATGATCCCAGGGTCCTGGGATCGAGTCCCGTGTCGGGCTCCCTGCTCAGCAGGAAGCCTGCTTCTCCCTCTCCCACTCCCCCTGC
>NW_027763240.1:0-297 GCF_054177405.1 Leptonychotes weddellii
GGCAGAGGTGTAGGAGACCTGAATTTTGTCTGATCCCAGAAATTCAGCTGGATAGGGATCAAACCATTCTCAACACCTAAGAACTCAACAGGAGATTAAAGAAACGAATAGCAACAATTCTCTGAACAGAAAAGCAACCACTTTCTGGAAGGTAGGATGTGCAGAGAAGTGAATCCGAGGCAATATTCGGGAGGATAGACGGCGGGGGGATGGGGCCTCCGTCAGCCGCTTCTGGCAAGTGATATAGCAGCGAGAGCACAACATCGGAACTTTTAGAAGTCTGCTCCGCTGAGGGAA
>NW_027763241.1:0-4031 GCF_054177405.1 Leptonychotes weddellii
GGGCTAACCTGGTGATGGGTACTGGGTGTTATATGCAAACAATGAATCATGG
Organism: Leptonychotes weddellii; assembly: GCF_054177405.1. Classification (NCBI taxonomy): domain Eukaryota; kingdom Metazoa; phylum Chordata; class Mammalia; order Carnivora; family Phocidae; genus Leptonychotes; species Leptonychotes weddellii. The sequence continues at coordinate 53 of NW_027763241.1, forward strand.
AACACTACATCAAAAACTAATGATGTAATGCATGGTGATTAACATAATATAATAAAAAAAAAGAGCACATGGGACATTCTCCATAATAGATTACATGTTAGGCCACAAAACAAATCTCAATAAATTTAAGAAGATCGAAAGCAAATGAATCATCTTTTCTAACCACAATGCTATGAAATTAGAAATGAATTATTAAAAAAAACTGAAAAAAAACCCCCAAAACACATGGAGGCTAAATAACATGCTAATAATCAACCAATGGGTCATGAAGAAATCAAAGCAAAAATTTAAAAATACACAGCAACAAATGAAAATGAAAACACAATGGTTCAAAATCTTTGGGACACAGCAAAAGTAGTTCTAAGAGGGAAGTTTATAGCAATACAGACCTACTTCAAGGAGCAAGAAAAATCTGAAATAAACAACCTAACCTCAAATATAAGTGATCTTGAAAAAGAAGAACAAAGCCCAAAGCTAGTAGAAGGAGGAAATAATAAAAATTGCCACAGAAATAAGAGAAATAGAGAGTAAAAAAAGCAATAGAAAAGATTAATGAAACCAAGATCCGGTTCTTTGAAAAGTTAAACAAAATTGTTAAGCCTTTAGCAAGACTCATCAAGAAAAAAAGAGAGGACTCAAATCAAACCAGAAATAAAGGAGAAATAACAACCAACACCATAGAATACAAAGACTTATTGGATAATTATGAAAAATTATAAGCCAACAAATTGACAAATAGAAGAAATGGATAAATTCCTAGAAACATATACTTTTCCTAAAATGAATTAGGAAGAAACAGGCAATTTGAACTGATAACCAGCAAAGAAATTGAATCAGTAATCAAAAATTTCCCAACAAACAATAATCTAGGATGAGATGGCTTCATGGGTGAATTCTACCAAACATTTAAAGAGGAGTTAATACCTAGTATTCTCAAACTATTCCAAAAAATAGAAGAGAAAGCAAAATCTCCAAATTCATTCTATGAGACCAGCATTATTCTGACACCAAAACCAGACAAAGACATTACAAAAAAAGAGAACTACAGGCTGATATCTCTAATGAACATAGATGCAAAAATACTCAACAAAATATTAGCAAACCAAATTCAACAATATATTAAAAAAAATTGTCAGCACAATCAAATGGAATTTATTCCAAGGGAGGGGGTTGGTATTTGCAAATCAAACAATGTGATACATTACATTAATAAGAGGAAGGATAAAAACCTTATAATCATCTCAGTAGAAGCAGAAAGGCCTTTGACAAAACGCAACATTCATTCATAATAAAAGCTCTTAACAAAGTAGGTTTAAAGGGAACATACCTCAACAAAATAAAGGCCATATATGAAAAACCCACAGCTACCATTATACTCAGTGGTAAAGCTTTCTTTCTTTAAGATCAGGAATAAGACAAGGGTGTCTACTGTCACCACTTCTATTCAATATAGTACTGGAAATCCTAGCCACAATAATCAGACAACAAAAGAAATAAAAGGCATTCAAATTGGTAATAAAGAAGTAAAACTGTCACTATTTGCAGATGACATAATATTATATATAGAAAACCTTAAAGACTCCACAAAAAAATTAGAGCTGATAAATGAATTCAGTAATGTTGCAGAATTCAAAATTAACATGCAGAAATATATTGTATTTCCATACAGTAATAATGAAACTGGAGGAAGAGAAATGAAGAAAACAATCCCATTTACAATTGCATCAAAATACGTAGGAATATATTTAACTGAGGAGGTTAAAAACCTATACTCTGAAAACTATAAGACATTGATGAAAAAAATTGAAGATAACATAAATAAATGGAAAGATATACCATGTTATGGACTGGAAAAATTAATATCATTAAAATGCATATACTACCCAAAGCAGTCTACAGATTCAATGTAATCTCTACCAAAATACCATAAGTGCCACTCTGGGAAACAGTATGGAGATTCCTCAAAAAGTTAAAAATAGAACTACCCTATGATCCAGCAATTGCACTACTAGGTATTTACCCAAAGAATACAAAAGTACTAATTCAAAGTGATACATGCACCCCAATGTTTATAGCAGCATTATCTACAATAGGCAAACTATGGAAATAGCCATTAAAAGATGTCCATTAACTGATGAATGGATAAAGGAGATGTGATATATATGTATCACATATATTTATATAATGGACTATTACTCAGCCATAAAAAAGAATGAAATCTTGCCATTTGCAATGATGTAGATGGAGCCAGAGTATTATGCTAAGCAAAATAAGTCAGTTAGAGAAAGACAAATACCATATGATTTTGCTCATATGTGGAATTTAGGAAACAAAACAAATGAGCATAGGGGGGAAAAAGAGAGACAGAAGCAAACCAAGAAACAGACTCTTTACTTATAGAGAACAAACTGCTGATTACCAGAGGGGAGGGGGGTGGGTTAAATAGGGATGAGGATTAAGGAATGCTCTTGTGATGAGCACCACGTGTTGTATATAAGTGTTGAGTCACTAAATTCTACACTTGAAACTAATATTACACTATGTTAACAAACTGGAATTTAAATAAAAAACTTAAAAATATATATAGCTTTTTTTTTCAAAACCAGAACAAATAATCCAAAATTTGTATGGAACCACAAAACACCTCAAATAGTCAAAGCAATCTTGAGAAGGAAGAACAAAACAGGAGGATTGCAACCCCAGATTTCAAGATACACTATAAAAATGTGGTAATCAAAACAGTATGGTACTGGCACCAGAATAGACACATAAATCAAAAGAACAGATTTGAGAGCCCCCAAATAAACCCATACCTATACAGTCAATTAATCTTTGACAAAGGCAAGAATATACAATGGGAAAAGATAGTCTTTTCAATAAATGATGTTAGGAAAACTGGACAGCTACATGTAAAAGAATGAAATGGGACCACTTTCTTACATCATTTACAAAAGTGAGCTCAAGTAGTTTATGTAAGACCTGAAGCCATAAAATTCCTAAAAGAAAACATAAGCAGTAATCTCTTGGACATTGGCCTTAACAACATATTTATGGATACAACTTTTCAGGCAAGGGAAACAAAAGCAAAATTAAACTATTAGGACTACCCCAAATAAAGCTTTCGCATAGCAAATGAAACCATTAACAAGACAAAAAGGCAACCTAATGAATGGGAGAAAATATTTGCGAATGATATATCTGATAAGGGGTTAATATCCAAGATATGTAAAGAACTTATACAACTCAAAATTAAAAACAACAACAACAATCTGATTAAAAAAAATGGGCAGAGGACCTGAATAGGTTCTTTTCCAAAGAAATCACACATATGGCCAACAGACACATGAAAAGATGCTCAATATCACTCATCATCGGGGAAATGCAAATCAAAACCACAAGGAGATATCACCTTATCAGCATGGCTAAAATCAAAAAGAGAAGAAATAACAAGTATTAACAAGGATGTGGAGAAAAATGAACCCTTGTGCACTGTTGATGGGAATGTGAATTGGTGCAGCAACTGTGGAAAACAGTATGAAGTTTCCTCAAAAAATTAAAAATGGAAATACCATAAGATCCCATGATTCCACTACTGGGTATATACTCAAGGAAAAATGACAATAGCAATTCAAAAAGATATATACACCCCTCTATTTATTGCAACATTATTTACAGTAGCCAAGATATGGAAGCAACCCAAGTGTCCATTGATGGATGAATGGATAAAGATATGAGGTGTACACACACAGGGACACACATATAAGGAATGGAATAGTACTCACGATGGACTCTGAAAAACAAACAGGGTTCTAGAGGGGAGGGGGGTGGGGGGATGGGTTAGCCTGGTGGTGGGTATTGAGGAGGGCACGTTCTGCATGGAGCACTGGGTGTTATGCACAAACAATGAATCATGGAACACTTCATCTAAAACTAATGATGTAATGTATGGGGATTAACATAAGAATAAAAAAAAAAAAAG
>NW_027763242.1:0-297 GCF_054177405.1 Leptonychotes weddellii
GATTCGGAGTGGTAACCATTAGTTTATCATCCTGATTGATCCGATCCTTTGTGTTCGGACATTTTGGTTGTTTGGGACATCTGGTTGTGAAAGGAGCGCAAACGCCCATTTAGGGTTTTTCCAACCCTATTTGTACCAAGCTCCTCTCCTTACGTGTGTCAAAAATTCTTTGTGCACTCATCCTTCTTTTTTTTTTTTTACAAAGAAACATAACTTTATTTTTTAAATATTCATTTTTGACTATAAGTTTTCTTTTTTATTGTTATGTTAATCCTCATACATTACATCATTAGTTTT
>NW_027763243.1:0-297 GCF_054177405.1 Leptonychotes weddellii
TCTCAAAGTAAATAATTGTTATTTCTGTGACAATTAGCAGATTAAAAAAACAGAATATCTGAAATTATTTATGTAATTTCCTACTTGCAAAACTCTTTCTCTTCTCCTTCCCTCCTTCCTCCACACCTCCCATCTTCCTACTTATCCACCTACTTTATATCTAAGTCAGCTCTCACTTTTCTATGCACAGTGGATTGCCTATCTCCTTGTCAGTAACTTTCTCTATTCTCTTGCCTCCAACGAGGCAGGGAGAGTCTTTTTTTTTTTTTTATTATGTTAATCACCATACATTACATC
>NW_027763244.1:0-297 GCF_054177405.1 Leptonychotes weddellii
CCAACAAAGAGATGCAGATGCTGGGTGTCAGGAGTGAAAGCCTGCAGGGCTAATGTTCACGAGAGTGGTAGAAGGATCCAAGAGCACCAACAATGTCTGTTACACATCCCAATTTCAAAGACATTTCAATGAAAAATGGGTGTCTTAGAATCAATGAAATGTATTAAGTTAAGGATCAAATTTCCTTGTTCCTGGATCACCCCAACCCTAAAATTGAGTTAAAGATGAAATTCCTTAACAAATTAAAACAAAATGGCCTCTTGAAAAAATTATTTAATTCAATCAGAATGATTTTAA
>NW_027763245.1:0-297 GCF_054177405.1 Leptonychotes weddellii
AACATCAGAAGGCAGTAAGAAAGATTGAGATTAGCGCTTTGGCAACAGACTTACATTTAATTTCACTTTGTGTAAAGTTTTCACTTGGTGAAAAGTTGTTTTTTTTTTATTGTATTTATTTATCTGACAGATACATAGCAAGAGAGGGAACACAAGCACGGGGAGTGGGAGAGGGAGAAGGCAGGCTTCCCGCCGAGCAAGGAGCCTGATGCGGGGCTCAATCCCAGGACCCTGGGACCATGACCTGAGCTGAAGGCAGACGCTTAACGATTGAGCCACCCGGGTGCCCCAAGTTTT
>NW_027763246.1:0-297 GCF_054177405.1 Leptonychotes weddellii
CACACAAATCTGCCAGCAACTCTTGACTTTTCTCTTTCTAAATCGCCAGGAACTCTCAACTCCTACCCTTGCCATTTCACCTGAAGCACCAGTCCGTACATATCCACATGTGACATCTGCGCAGATGAATGTGTGCCAGCCTGCCTGTCTTGGTCTTCATGTCATTCATTGCCACAACTTATTAAAACACCTCTCATGCAGGTCCAACAGCATAGTTGACATCATTTAAACCACAAAGCAGAACAAATTATGCAAATGCACACAGCCAACATGAAAGTCCATTGATTTCCTGAAGTC
>NW_027763247.1:0-297 GCF_054177405.1 Leptonychotes weddellii
AGTCATAGAGCTCTAGAGCTCAGACACTGGCCTGGAGTCAGCAAAGGATGCAGCCAGAGAACCCGCACGCCCCGTGGGGTGGGGGGCCGGGACACAGCGGGGTCCCCGGCAGCCAATGCCAAGGACACTGTGTTACCTACTTGGAGCCCAGCCGAGAGCCCCGGGCCCCGCGCTGCTGGCCGAGGGTTTAATGAGCACGAGGCCCAGACGCTTGGTTTCATGGCTCACCTGACTTCCCAGGGCCGGGCGCAGCCAGCCAGCTCCCCTCCCCATACCGCCAGCCCCGTGAAGCTACGG
>NW_027763248.1:0-297 GCF_054177405.1 Leptonychotes weddellii
ACCAAGCAGGGAGCCCGACATGGGACTCGATCCTGGGACTTCAGGATCATGACCTGAGCCGAAGGCAGTCACTTAACCAACTGAGCCACCCAGGCGCCCTACATCATTAGTTTTAGATGTAGTGTTCCATGATTCATTGTTTGTGCATAACACCCAGTGCTCCATGCAGAATGTGCCCTCCTCAATACCCACCACCAGGCTAACCCATCCTCCCACCCCCCTCCCCTCTAGAACCCTCAGTTTGTTTTTCAGAGTCCATCGTCTCTCATGGTTCGTCTACCCCTCCGATTTCCCCCG
>NW_027763249.1:0-297 GCF_054177405.1 Leptonychotes weddellii
AAGAGATAAAACCAACAGCAGAGGGTTGTAAATTAGAATGAGGGAAAAACAGTAACTTTGACTTGATATTCCTGAAATATATTCTAGTCTCCAAAGGTTATTGCCACAACTGATTTGCTTGGCTTTAACAAAATATAGCAAGGCCCAGATAATCCAGTGGTCAAATTTTTGGCACAAATGGCAACCAGGAAATGAAAAAAATCTTAGTGAGGCCACTAAGCTTTAAGACAAACGGCTGTTACACAGCCTTTGTCATCCTTATCCAATAACATCATGCAAAATCAGACAAAAGATTAG
>NW_027763250.1:0-297 GCF_054177405.1 Leptonychotes weddellii
TCAGAGTTTTTGATTGCTTTGTTACTTTCAGACTAGAATGAAACAATGAGGGACATGAGAATTGGCACATAGAGCCATTAAATTGGTCTCATTTCACACTTGAAAAGCTAATTGCCCATTGGGTAAGCTTTGGCCAATAGGAAAGAAGACACAGAAGGGTACTAGGCAGATTCTTCCTCTCCAGCCTCCTTCCCATGGACTTCTCCAAAGCTGAGTTCTCTTTGCAGCTCATCTGAGAAGCTCCATATGCTGAGTAATACACCTGCTAAACAACTTGCTGTGTCTTACTGTGTCTTG
>NW_027763251.1:0-4031 GCF_054177405.1 Leptonychotes weddellii
TATCTTCTTTTTTACTTAATTTTTAATGTAAGCATTTTACCTGCCATTCATCACTCATCATAACACTATTTTTAATAGCTGCACTAAACATTATAATTTGCTACTTGTCTTTAGTTATCTGGAGAGTTCCTATGAGGCAGGTACCAAGATCATCTCCATTTTACAGATAAGACTGTTGCACAGAGTTTGGTATCCCACATCAGGGATGAAAGAAAAAAAAATCTAGTGATTCTTGACTGCTAACTGTGATTTCCATAGAAACTGAGAGTCCAAATAATAACTGTTTTAAAACCTCAGTTACCTTGTTTTAGTTGAGCTGGTGTTCATTTACATGGAAACAGAAGTGATAGCAGCAAAGGAGTGAGAATTGGCTTTGGTGAGCATCCGAGACAATTGCTGCCTGAGAGCAGGACTGTTGCTTCCTAAATTACACCTGCCCAGCCCGCGGCATAAGCCACACAGCTGGAGTCTGTAGATTATTGACTTTGGAAAGTAAAAAAAAAAAAAAGAGTTCTGCCATATTTGACACCCAACTCCCCAGCTGAGCCTTGCAAGTCAGTCTAAATAATTTAGACAAAATTAAATTTTTTTTTAAGATTTTATTTATTTATTTGACAGAGAGCGAGCAAGAGCGAGCGCACAAGCAGGGGGAGCAGAAGGCCAAGGGAGAGGGAGAAGCAGGCTCCCTGCTGAGACCGACAAGGGGCTCAATCCCAGGACCCCAGGATCATGACCTGAACCATAGGCAGATGCGTAACTGACTGAGCCACAAAATTAGATTTGTTTTTAACCCGAAGTTTGCAGAGAGACTATGTAGTTATCATCAACATTTTTGAGATAATTGATGATATTCTACTTCATTCATAGAAAAAAGCTTATTTTACCAAAATGTGATTATGATTAAGTGACCTGTGTTCTGTGCATAGCAACAGAGGGTAAGAATTTTATAACTATGGTTTCACACCTTAAGAAATTATCACCTCTAACTTCAGGCGCACATATTTTAATGTTTTACTATGAAAAATTTAAAACGTCCACTAAACTAAACAGAATAAAGCATGGAAAGGCAAATTTTATCCTACAGGCCAAATCTGGCCTGCCACCTGTTTTTGTAAAGTTTTACTGGAACACAGCCTTGTTTATTCATTTACACATTGTCTATGATTGCTTCCATGCTACAATGGCACAGCTGGGTAGTTGCAACCAGGACTATATGGCCTGAAAGCCTGAAATATTTACTCTCTGGTCCTTTGAAAAAAAAGCGTACAGGCCCCTGATCTAATGAACCCCATATATCCATCACTCGGCTTCAGCAATTATCAACACATGAGAGGCATACGCAAACAGGTGAGCTTTATTGTTTTAAGTCTCCCTGTGTGCCACTTAAAAAGCATTCAGTGATTTATATAACATAAATATCAAGAGTCAGAAATAATTGCAACTCCAAACACAATAACTAAATCAAGCAAATGTTTGGATAGCAACGTGGTCTTGTTGTCATTCCTCTTGCTCTTCTTGACTGGTGTCCCTCTGGACTTGGCACCGAGGAAAAGAGGGCGGGGTGGACAGAACACAGGGCTGAGATGTAAAGGTGCTTCAGAAAGGTATGTGGCAGCTTAGAAGGGAAGGAAGAACTGAAAGCTGACAAGGAAATCTCCAGAATCTTCTCCCCATCACTGCAAGCCCTAGGAGCCTGCCTGCCCAGCACACACTGCCAGCACTGATTTCAAGATTTCTTTATACCGAAACTTAGTGTAGGCATGAGACTGTGGGGTATGTGGATAGAACACATAGCCAGCGGAGGAGGGCTCTGCTCTGCTGCTAGTGTGTTGTGTAAGGTTGGGCATGTCATTCATCAGTTCTGGACAAATCAGTCTATGGGAGACTTGCTTTGCCAGAAATAAAAGGGCATCATCCCTGCTTTCAAAATTTAGAGGATCAGATGGGAAGGATATGCATAAATGTGCTTTTTAAAGCACTGTAGTTTGCCTACATGGTAGATATGAGGGATAACTTGTTGAGACCATCTAAAAGATACTCAAGAATTTGGAATGAAATAAACTAACAACGACAAGACAAAGGGGAAAAAAAAACCTTCCTTTGTTTTCCCCATGTCTTTTAACTTTTTCAATGTGCTTTTAGTTTTATCCATTTATTTTACCCTCAGAACCTACCTTTAAGGCATGTAGGCAATTTATCTAAACCCGTATTTTATAGATGAGAAATATGAGGCACTGAGAAATAAATGTCATTTCTCAAGGCCACTTGAAGGCATGATCTTGTTCACAGCACAGACGGTGGGAGCTTGCCAGTCAGACCTAGATTTCTGACTCTAACACATGCCATCTCTGTCTCCTGGAACAAATTTCTTAACCCCTTTTTTACCACTTTTCTCTCCTTTGAAAAATGTGGATAATAGCCAACAGGTACTTAACAAATATTTTTTTCCCATAATGTGTATCCTAAGGGCAAAAAGCTCAACATGATTTTTGTTAATGTGTTTGGGGCTTTTTCTAGGAGAGGTGTGTAGGGGTGCTGTGAAAGCAGAGTCCAGTCCTAACTCTGCGTGACAAGTAAACATAAACCACCACTTTGAATGGCAGAGAAATATTCAGCCTTTTAGAGAATGCTCTCTGTTCTGTTCTTTTTTTTTTTATGTTATGTTAATCACCATACATTACATCATTAGTTCTTGATGTAGTGTTCCATGATTCATTGTTGGTGTATAACACCCAGTGCTCCATGCAGAACATGCCCTCTTTAATACCTATCACCAGGCTAACCCATCCCCCACCCCTCCCCTCTAGAACCCTCAGTTTGTTTTTCAGAGTCCGTCGTCTATCATGGTTCTTCTCCCCCTCCGATTTTCCCGCCTTCATTCTTCCCCTCCTGCTATCTTCTTCTTCTTTTTTTTTTAACATATAATGTATTATTTGTTTCAGAGGTACAGATCTGTGATTCAACAGTCTTGCACAATTCATAGCACTCACCATAGCACATACCCTCCCCAATGTCTATCACCCAGCCACCCATCCCTCCCATCCCCCATCACTCCAACAACACTCAGTTTGTTTCCTGAGATTAAGAATTCCTCAAATCAGTGAGGTCATATGATACATGTCTTTATCTGATTGACTTACTTTGCTCAGCATAACACCCTCCAGTTCCATCCACGTTGTTGCAAATGGCAAGATCTCATTCCTTTTGATAGCTGCAAAATATTCCATTGTATATATATGCCACAGCTTATTTATCCATTCATCTGTCAATGGACATCTTGGCTCTTTCCACAGTTTGGCTATTGTGGACATTGCTGCTATAAAAATCAGGGTGCACGTACCCCTTTGGATCACTACATTTGTATCTTTGGGGAAAATACCCAGTAGTGCAAATGCTGGATCATAGGGTACCTCTATTTACAACTTTTTGAGGAACCTCCATACTGTTTTCCAGAGTGGCTGCACTTGCTTGCATTCCCACCAACAGTGTAGGAGGGTTCCCCTTTCTCCACATCCCCGCCAACATCTGTCGTTTCCTGACTTGTTAATTTTAGCCATTCTGACTGGTGTGAGGTGGTATCTCATTGAGGTTTTGATTTGGATTTCCCCGATGCTAAGCGATGTTGAGCACTTTTTCTTGTGTCTGTTGGCCATGTGGATGTCTTCTTTGGAAAAATCTGTTCATATCTTCTGCCCATTTTTTGATTGGATCATTTGTTCTTTGGGTGTTGAGTTTGATAAGTTCTTTATAGATTTCAGATACTAGCCCTTTATCTGATATGTCATTTGCAAATATCTTCTCCCATTCTGTTGGTTGTATTTTGGTTTTGTTGACTGTTTCCTTTGCTGTGCAAAAGATTTTTATCTTGATGACGTCCCAATAGTTCATTTTTGCCCTTGCTTCCCTTGTCTTTGGCGATGTTTCTAGGAAGAAGTTGCTGTGGCTGAGGTCAAAGAGATTGCTGCCTCTGTTCTCCTTTAGGATTTTGATGGACTCCTGTCTCACATTGAGGCCTTTCAACAATTTGGAGT
>NW_027763252.1:0-297 GCF_054177405.1 Leptonychotes weddellii
AGAGTCCGCTCTCGCCCGGCCTGCCGGCGCCTGCTCCCGCCGCTCGGCGTCACTCGGCCGGGCCCAGGCTGCCTCCCGGCGCGCCGCCTGCATCCCAGCCCGACGGCGTCCCTGCCGGCCCCGGAAGCTAGGTGCTCTTCCCGGGGCCAGGGCACGAGTGCGACCCGCCGCAGGGCAGAGGGAGAGGGACAGTGGGGAAGGCCGGCCCCGGGGATGCTCTGTTCTCCAGTGGGGAGCCACGTGGGCTCCTGAGAAGAGAAGGAGCCATAGGAAACCCGCGAGTTTATCCGAAGGGTG
>NW_027763253.1:0-297 GCF_054177405.1 Leptonychotes weddellii
CAGAGGGAGAGAGAGAAGCAGACTCCCTGCAGATCAGGGAGCCCAACGCGGGGCTTGATTCCAGGATCCAAGAATCATGACCTGAGCCGAAGACAGAGGCTCAACCAACTGAGCCCCCCAGGCACCCCTGAATAACTGATTTAAAAAGCAAACAAACTGATAGAAAATGAGCAAAAGAAATAAATGGTAGTAAGGGGAGCGGCAGTGTGGCAAAAACAGAAAATGCAATCATGAGGGATTCCAAGGACACTGGTTTTGAGACCTAGCTCTGCCAATATCCAGTTACTTTTCTGGAAC
>NW_027763254.1:0-297 GCF_054177405.1 Leptonychotes weddellii
AGATGATTTCTGGGGCGCCTGGGTGGCTCAGTTGGTTAAGCGACTGCCTTCGGCTCAGGTCATGATCCTGGAGTCCCGGGATCAAGTCCCACCTCAGGCTGCCTGTTCAGCAGGGTGTCTGCTTCTCCCTCTGACCGTCCCCCGTCTCATGTGCTCTCTCTCTCAAATAAATACATAAAATCTTTAAAAAAAAAAAAAAAGATGATTTCTGTTTATTACTGTTACATCCTGAAACCTAGTTAAATTTCACTTTTAGTGGGGCGCCTGGGTGGCTCAGTTGGTTAAGCGACTGCCTTC
>NW_027763255.1:0-297 GCF_054177405.1 Leptonychotes weddellii
AAAAAAGGAAACCTTGCGCACTATTGGTGGGAATACAAACTGGTGTACCATGGAGGACAGTATGGAGGTTCCTCAAAAAATTGAAAATATGATTGCTATATGATTCAGTAGTCACACTACTGGGTATTTACCTAAAGAATAAAAAGACATTAATTCAAAAGGATAAAATCACTCCTATGTTTATTGCAGCATTGTTTATCATAGCCAAATTATGGAAACAGTCCAAGGATTCATCAATAGATGAATGGATAAAGAAGTGGTATATGAATACAATGGAATATTACCTAGCCATAAAAA
>NW_027763256.1:0-297 GCF_054177405.1 Leptonychotes weddellii
ATATATCTTAGCTTCATAAAAGATGACAACTTATGGGGTGCCTGGGTGGCTCAGTCGGTTAAGTGTCTGCCTTCAGCTCAGGTAATGATCCCAGCATCCTGGGATTGAGCCCCATGTTGGGCTCTCTGCTCAATGGGGAGTCTGCTTCCCCATCTGCCTCTCCCACTCCCCCCTGCTTATGCTCTCTCTCTTGTTCTGCGCACTCTTGCTCTCTCTCTCAAATAAATCAATAAAATCTTAAAAAAAAAAAAAAGATTACAGCTTAAAAAACCCAGAAAGAGAAGTTTTCTAAGATTT
>NW_027763257.1:0-297 GCF_054177405.1 Leptonychotes weddellii
TAAACATTGGAAGTGATTTATTTCCTCACCTGATTCCTGACTGATACACCTGTGTGGCTTGATTTTGATATGGACTATCCCCTCTTTGAGAATCTGACGTAAAAGAATAATGACATGGAAAGATGTTCATGAGACATGATGAGATAGAAGGCAAAATCACAAAGTTGCAAATAGTCTGATTCTCTGCTCCCCTTTCTCAGTGTACATGAGCCTATAATCCAGATGTCTGCCTCAGGAGATTGCCAATATTCCCAGCCTTAGAGTCATGCTCTCCTCATTATTCGGATAGAATGACTC
>NW_027763258.1:0-297 GCF_054177405.1 Leptonychotes weddellii
AAAAAAATTTTAAATAAGTATTTGGAAGAAAAATAAAAGGCAGTTTAAAATTATCTTTCCCAGGGTGGCTGGGTGGTATAATCGGTTGAGCCTCCAACTCTTGGTTTTGGCTTAGGTCGTGATCTCAGGGTTGCGAGATCAAGCTCCACACTCAGGGCAGAGTCTACTTAGAGTTTCTCCCTCTGCCCCTCCCCACCATGCTCATACACTCTCTCTCTCTTTCTCTCTCAAATAAATCTTAAAAAAAAAATAATTCTTTCACATACTAGATAGTAAAGATTTCAGAGCAGATGGATC
>NW_027763259.1:0-297 GCF_054177405.1 Leptonychotes weddellii
CTCTCTGCCACTCCAGTGGCTCTAGGCAGCATGGCTGCCACCCCGTCTCCAGCTTCTTTCCACTGACCTGTCCCAGCTGACCTGCCTCCTGTCCCTTCCCCCCTCAGGCTCCAAGGCCAATGGGAATATCTGAGGAAGGGGGACAGACACCAGGAAACCACAGGATGCTCATCCTCGCCCCCCCACCCAGGCTGGACCACCTACAAGGTCAAGTATAGCAGCTGCCGACACCCCTGAGGAGCAACCATATTAGACACTAAGCTATGCCTGCCCTTTGACCTGTGTGCCTCTGTTTCC
>NW_027763260.1:0-297 GCF_054177405.1 Leptonychotes weddellii
AACAGGCATTGCTGAGATAACAAAGCAAGGGTCTGACTGGGGCAGGTGACTGTCTGCTGGCTATTTAGTGCACTGAGGGTATAGGGCTGGTTGTCCCATTCACAAGCCTCTCATTAATCTGCCTGTTTTCCACCTCAAATCTCATTCGACATTTTCCATCACACCTGCTTTTGCAAGTATGGAAACTCAAGAGTTCAGCGGTGCGTGCAGACTCTTCATTCATCACTAATCAGTTTCCATCCTCTCTGTTTTTCAGAGACTTTTTGAAATCTCTCATCTACTAATGGTTCCCTTACC
>NW_027763261.1:0-297 GCF_054177405.1 Leptonychotes weddellii
TTTTTTTAAAGATTTTATTTATTTATTTGAGACAGAGAGAATGAGAGACAGAGAGCATGAGAGGGAGGAGGGTCAGAGGGAGAAGCAGACTCCCTGCTGAGCAGGGAGCCCGATGCGGGACTCGATCCCGGGACTCCAGGATCATGACCTGAGCCGAAGGCAGTCGCTTAACCGACTGAGCCACCCAGGCGCCCCGATATTAAACAATGTTAATCTTTGTCCCTTCCGGCATGGGGAGGCTTCAATGTACTCATTTTGTCAGCAAGTTAGCATTTTATCACTTTGAGGCTTAAATCT
>NW_027763262.1:0-4030 GCF_054177405.1 Leptonychotes weddellii
TATTTCACTTAGCATAATACCCTCTAGTTCCATCCACATCATTGCAAATGGTAAGATTTCATTTTTTGATGGCGGAGTAGTATTTCATTGTATATATGAACCACATCTTCTTTATCCATTCATCTGTTGACGGACATCTGGGCTCTTTCCACAGTTTGGCTATTGTGGACATTGCTGCTATAAACATTGGGGTGCAGGTGCCCCTTTGGATCACTCCATTTGTCTTCTACCCAATTTTATATTGTAACTCCCTTCCGATTTCTGCAAGGGTCATGCTGATGAATTAAACGTGTGGGGGACCACCACTCATTAAACACACTCATAATCCAGCCCCACACAAATTTTCCCAGTTCCTGGAAGTACATGTTGGCTGGTCTTACAGCTTGTTATGGATTGAATTTTATCCCCACCCCCTCTCAGAAAAGATGTTGAAGTACTAACCCTGAGTAACTGTGAATGTGACCTTATTTGGAAATAGGGTCTTTGCAGATGATCCAATTCAGAGGAATTCATTAGGGTGGGTTCTAATTCAATATGACTGGTGTCCTTTTAAGTAGGGGAAATTTGGACACAGAACCAGACACACATGTAGGGGAAAAGCCATGTGAATATGAAGGCATAGATCGGTGTGATGCACCTACAAGCCAAGGAATAGCAAACGTTCCAGCAAACCATCAGAAGCTGGGAGAGAGGAACGACAGCCTCTTGCAGCCCTCAGAAAGACCCAGACATGCTGTCATCTTTTTTCTTTTTTAAGTTTATGTTTCTTTAGTAATCTCTACCCCTGACAAGGGGCTCTAGCTCATGACCCCTAGATGTAGAATCGCATGCTCTTCCGACTGAGCCAGCCAGGTGCCCCCATGCCATCTTCTTGTTCTGACTTCCGACCTCCAGAGACAAATTCCTGGTAAGCCATCCTGTTTGTGGTACTTTGTTAGTGAAGCCCTAGCAAACAAATACACAGTCCTTTTGAGGGGGAGGGGACTATAGCTCCCCTTGCATCTCATGTTTCCAGCTAAATTATGCCCCCCAAATAACTGTGATTCCATGCTTAGTGTCCAGGAGGTGGGGGAAGGAGTGCTGGCTAAACAGGGAGAGGTGAGCCACATGGCGAGGCTGGGGAGTCAAAACCTTTGAGGGTATCTAGCCAGATATCAAATACCTCCAACCCGTGTCATGGCCCCAGCTTTTCCCAACCAGGGCCCCAAACTCAGCATAACAGAACTGCCTTGGTTGGGTGCTTACCATCTTTGAGGTATTAATCCCTGGGCCTGGCCCTTGTCTTTATCATCTCAGTGTGGAAGATGCTTTCTTTATATGCAACCAAAGAGGCTCTGTGGCTTTCAACCGTCTGTTGTTAGCCATCAGCTATCCATTGTTTTTCTTTTTCCTTTTTAAATTATTTATTTTTTAAGATTTTTATTTATTTATTTGACAGAGAGAGCACAAGCAGGGGGAGCGACAGAGGTAGGAGAAGCAGGCTCCCCACGGACCAGGGAGCCCGACATGGGGCTCATCCCAGAACCCTGGGATCATGACCTGAGCCGAAGGCAGACGCTGAACGACTGAGCCACCAGGCGTCCCTGTTTTTCTTTTTATTTTATTTTTTTAAGTAGGCTCCACGCTGGGCTCCCAATGCAGGCCTTGAACTCATGACCCTGAGACTGAGACCTGAGCTGAGATCAAGAGTTGGGCACTCAGGGGCGCCTGGGTGGCTCAGTTGGTTGAGCGACTGCCTTCGGCTCGGGTCATGATCCTGGAGTCCCGGGATCGAGTCCCGCATCGGGCTCTCTGCTCGGCGGGGAGTCTGCTTCTCCCTCTGACCCTTCCCCCTCTCATGCTCTGTCTCATTCTCTCTCTCAAATGAATGGGTGAAATCTTTAAAAAAAAAAAAAAGAGTTGGGCACTCAACCCACTGAGCCACCCAGGTGTGCCTGTTGTTTTTCTTAAGAGTATCAGTAGTACTGAGGAATAGCTACCCAATTCCATGATCCTTCTTGATAGCTACTATAATGTAAAAAAGGCTCCATATGTCACCCACTTAGTGTATTCCACTTCACGTCACTGGTTGACCTCCAGCTTCAGAGCTGGTGAGAAATGAGCAGATCACCACAGGGTCTGTGAGTGACCCAGCACATCGCCTCCCTCACTTCCGCAGACCACTCCTGGTAGTAAGTGCTGTAGGATGGCTTCTCCACAAGCAGATGCTGAGATGGAGTTTGGGGGATAAGACCTGTGAGAGGAAGGGGAAGGAAGCAGGACTGGGCAGAGGACGCAGAAGTGTGCAGAGGCCCTGCAGAGCTCTTGCCGGTCTGGTGTGCTCTGGGGCCGGTACTGATCCTCGGAGGGGTTCGGTGTTGGGCCCAAATGGCCAGATCTTTATGCTTGCGCTCCATTCAGGCACCAGCTGTGGACTGCTCCAGGCAGGATACGGCCTTGGGCACACCCACTACAGCGCACCCCTGCACACTTCCCCTTATGTATTTGGGGAACAGCTCCTTCAGGGGCACCCTGCAGACACACTTCCCCTTTCAGGATTGCTGGGCCTCCCGGGTCAGCTCCAGCAAGCTCCCAGCCTCCTCCTCATGTGTTGCTGCTCCCCGGTGCCTGTCCTCCCACTTCCTAAGGTCAGCTCCTGGTCTGAAACGGCGGCTGGAGCTCATTCCTGGTCAGTACTATACGTTCTGCGGCAGTTTGGAAAAGTAAATGAGCTAACACATAGAAAAGCCTGGGACAAATGTCTGGCTCACAGGGGGCTCATGTAGGTATCTGCTAATATCCCAGCAGGTATTCCAAGTGTGCACAGGGTGTCCCAGCAAGGCTACTGGGAATCGGCGGAAAGCGCCGAGTGCAGCTGAAGGAACACTTGCAGGGTCACACATGGACAAAGTGGCTGCTGTCACCCCGATGGCCAGTGGCTGCGCAGGCCCGCGGACCCCAGACCCCAACCCCGGAGGGCGGACAGGGCCGAACCCAGCGCGCGCTCGACCCGGGCCGCGAACTGGTCCAGGCGCCCAGCTTACTTTGCCCGCCTCTCCCAATGGGACTCCGCAGGGCACTCGCCGCATCCTCGGGGCCAATGGGAGCGAGCCTTCGGTGTTGCTGGGCGGGCCGGGCGCTCCGAGCCCGGCCCACGACCCGCCGCGCACGCGCACTCTCCCTCCCGCCCTTCCCGCCGCGCACGCGCATTCCGTGTAGGGCCGGCCGGGAGGTCGGGGGCGCGCGGAGTGGCGGCGGAGCCCGCGCTCGCGCCCGCTCCCCCGCCCGCTTCCGCGCCCGCTTCCGCGCCGGTGCGGAGCCACTCGGGCCGCGCCTCTACCGCGTCGCATTAGCTCCCCGCCAGGCAGATGCGGGCCGCGGGGCTGAGGGGAGCGAGGTAGCCTTCGCCCGCGCCGCCGCCGCCGCCGCCCCCGCCCGGCCCTGGGCCGGCCGGGACCGCGGCCCCAGCCCCTCCCGGGCGTGTTCCGGCCTGGTCGTGCGCGGGGCGCGGCCGGAGCGGGCCATGGCCGACCGCGGGTGTCCGCTGGAGGCGGTGCCGCTGCCCGCCGAGGTGCGGGAGAGCCTGGCCGAGCTGGAGCTGGAGCTGTCGGAAGGTGAGCGGCCCGGATCCCACCCGGCCCTCACCCCGGACCCCGGGACCCCGGACCCCAGCCCGGATCCCACCCGGCCCTGACCCTGGAACCCCGGACCCCGACCCAGATCCCGCCCGGCCCTCACCCCGGACCCCGGACCCTGGCCCGGATTTCGCGCCCCCCGCCCCGGCCCTCACCCCGGACCCCGGGACCCCCGCCCAGCCTTTATCCAGGACCCCGGCCCTCCCTCCGGACCCCAGACCCTGGCCCGGATTCCGCCCGGATCCCGGGAGCCCCGCCCGGCCCTCACCCGGAGAACTGGACACCCCCCACCCCCCCACCCCTTAGGCCGCCAGCCTTGGGGTTCCCGGCGGGTCACCGAGCCCTGCGCTTTGACTGGGTGGTTTGGCCTCAAGCACGTGAGTCTCGATGGGAATGACCATTTTTGTCCAAGCAGT
>NW_027763263.1:0-297 GCF_054177405.1 Leptonychotes weddellii
ATTCTTTCAGATGGCAAAAAACTGATCTCCACTTGCATATCTTTGGCCAGAACTTAGTTATGCAGCTTTACCTAGATTTAAAGAAAAACTTTATATTCTTTTTTTTTTAAAGATTTTATTTATTTATTTGAGACAGAGAGAATGAGAAAGACAGAGAGCACATGAGAGGGGGGAGGGTCAGAGGGAGAAGCAGGCTCCCCGCCGAGCAGGGAGACCGATGCGGGACTGGATCCAGGGACTCCAGGATCATGACCTGAGCCGAAGGCAGCTGCTTAACCAACTGAGCCACCCAGGCAC
>NW_027763264.1:0-297 GCF_054177405.1 Leptonychotes weddellii
AGGGAATGCCACAGATAGTGTGATGCAACTAAACCTAAGAAAATTTCAGGGAAGGAAACATGAAAAAACATCAGAAAATCATATTGTCAGATATAAATTTAATGGATAAGTCTTCTGTTTTTCTTTCTACAGGTAGAGCTATCCCTTACACAGTCCCAGCAGTTGAAGACCTTTCTTGTTCAAGAGTGGAAGGTAATCCGGCCAACTTCTCAGCTCTGGTCATGCAAGTCCATAGTGGTTAGGGCGCAAACATTCTTTTGACCTGCAAAGCAGAAGACTCTCCTCTGGCATATACTG
>NW_027763265.1:0-297 GCF_054177405.1 Leptonychotes weddellii
ATGACACATATTTGGGAAATGGCCATTTGCCAGAATTTTAAATGGACTTTGGGGGAGGAAATTTGGGGAAATTCTTGCTGAAAATCATTTTTCTGATGCGAGAAACAAAATGAAACTCCAGAATATCATTTTGTTTTCTGGTCAGGGTCAAAATGTATAAGGCCAGTGACAAACTTAGAATCTTTCTTTGATGTCGGGGCGCCTGGGTGGCTCAGTCGGTTAAGCGACTGCCTTCGGCTCAGGTCATGATCCTGGAGTCCCGGGATCGAGTCCCGCATCGGGCTCCCTGCTCAGCGG
>NW_027763266.1:0-297 GCF_054177405.1 Leptonychotes weddellii
AAACTTATTACTACTCAGAGTTCAGAACAAAAATCAACAGCCAAACATGCCCTTCAGAGGCACAATAAAATCTTTTACATGTTGTCCTGATTAAAATGGGAGTCTGGAAACAAAGCATGAAACATCTCTACTATATTAAAAATCAAGAACAAATAAACTGAAGGCAGATTCCCTCTGAATGTACTAAGTCATTCTACAGACTTCAGAGGAAACATTTCAAGAAATACGAACTGAAGTTCCATGGTTTATCTTATCTACTAGTAGAGAAATTCAAAGTGCACATTTTATCGATGTACT
>NW_027763267.1:0-297 GCF_054177405.1 Leptonychotes weddellii
CGTTCTGCATGGAGCACTGGGTGTTAGGCACAAACAATGAATCATGTAACACTTCATCTAAAACTAATGATGTAATGTATGGGGATTAACATAAGAATTAAAAAAAATGTGGCTTTGTTTGGGTTGTTTTAATTGCTTGCAACACCTTACTGGTTTCCTCTTTAATAGCGATTTAAATAAAATCTTTAACACATACTTATTTTAAAAAAGCAGCACCCGGCAGTCTTTGTTTTATTGAGACTAGCTTCTTTTGCTTAATAGAATGCTCTAGAAGTTCACCCTTACCGTTGCATGAGC
>NW_027763268.1:0-297 GCF_054177405.1 Leptonychotes weddellii
AAAAAAGGAAACCTTGCGCACTATTGGTGGGAATACAAACTGGTGTACCATGGAGGACAGTATGGAGGTTCCTCAAAAAATTGAAAATATGATTGCTATATGATTCAGTAGTCACACTACTGGGTATTTACCTAAAGAATAAAAAGACATTAATTCAAAAGGATAAAATCACTCCTATGTTTATTGCAGCATTGTTTATAATAGCCAAATTATGGAAACAGTCCAAGGATTCATCAATAGATGAATGGATAAAGAAGTGGTATATGAATACAATGGAATATTACCTAGCCATAAAAA
>NW_027763269.1:0-297 GCF_054177405.1 Leptonychotes weddellii
TCCAAATGGCCAACAGACACATGAAAAAGTGCTCAACATCCCTCGGCATGAGGGAAATCTAAATCAAAACCTCAATGAGATACCACCTCACACCAGTCAGAATGGCTAAAATTAACAAGTCAGGAAACGACAGATGTTGGTGAGGTTGCGGAGGAAGGAGAACCCTCCTACACTGTTGGTGGGAATGCAAGCTGGTACAGCCACCCTGGAAAACAGTATGGAGGTTCCTCAAAAAGTTGAAAATATAACTACTCTATGACCCAGCAACTGCACTACTGGGTATTTACCCCAGAGATA
>NW_027763270.1:0-297 GCF_054177405.1 Leptonychotes weddellii
AACAAAATCAAAGGACTAAATAAATAAATAAATATTCCATGTTCACGTATAGAAAAACTCAATATTGTCAAGATGTCAATTCTTCCCAAATTGGTATATAAATTAAATGCAATTTTAAAATCCCAGCAAATTGTTTCATGGATATTGACAAACTGATTCTAAAGTTTATATGGAGAGGCAAAAGTTGCAGAATAGCCAACACAATATTGAAGAACAAAATTGGAGGACTGAAAAAGAGAAAGACATGTATCATATGATCTCACTGATATGAGGAATTCTTAATTGCAGGAAACAAAC
>NW_027763271.1:0-297 GCF_054177405.1 Leptonychotes weddellii
GCGGCCTCGTTGTGCGGAGCACAAGTCCCTGTGAAGCCTTTCTGGGACTCCCACGAGGCCTCCTGTCCGTTTCCATTGCCTGGCGAGCCCAGCGACCTAGGTAGGTAACACTTCCACAGCGTAGGAAAATAAGAGAGAAAGAAAAGACACACAATTAGGTTTGCAGGATGCCATCATGAGATTTCCCCCCCAGTTAATGTACCTTTTAAATGGATTTATTGAGGCACAGTTTTATTAGCATAAACTACATATATTTA
The DNA here is from genome assembly GCF_054177405.1 of Leptonychotes weddellii. Taxonomy (NCBI): domain Eukaryota; kingdom Metazoa; phylum Chordata; class Mammalia; order Carnivora; family Phocidae; genus Leptonychotes; species Leptonychotes weddellii. Next base: position 258 of record NW_027763271.1, read on the forward strand.
AGCATAGGTATGAATTTGACACAGGTATAAACTCATGAAG
>NW_027763272.1:0-297 GCF_054177405.1 Leptonychotes weddellii
AGTGTTGTGTTCTCAGGGTTCGTGAGAGGAGCAGTAGGGGATGGGTGGGAGGAGGTGGAGGACTGGTGGGGAGACAGATGGAGCAGGTGGATGGGCTCGTGGGGTCATGGAGTGTAACCAGTCCCTGGGCCTGCCGTCTGCAGCCTGGAGAGCTGGGGTGCAGGAGCCCTGAGGTTCTGAGTCCCAGTCTGAGTCGTGGACAGGAGAAGGGGACGCCCCCCCTTCCACCTGAGGACTCTGCGCTCATTGTTCCCGGGTAGCCCCTCCTGCGGCTGACTTCTCTCCAAATGCCTGATT
>NW_027763273.1:0-13978 GCF_054177405.1 Leptonychotes weddellii
TGCTGGAGAAGCAGTGGCCCGACTGTGCCTTGGATCATGGTTTATGGCAACCCCGAGCTAAGAGCCCGCGCCTTGGCTCTGTCTCTGCAGCCAGCTTCCCGCTCCGATACCTGGGAGCTCTGTTGCACTCAGGCACCCCCAGTCTTTCTGTGACCCCGAGGGTCCTGAGACCACACTGTACCACAAGGGTTCCATCCCCCACTTAGCCACCAGAGTGATGTTCCTCAGCGGAGCAGACTTCTAAATATTCTGATTTTGTGCTCCGCGGCTCTATCACTTGCCAGAAGCGGCCGACGGAGGCCCCTCCCCCGCCATCTATCCTCCCGAATATCGCCTCGGATTCATTTCTCCACACGTCCTACCTTCCAGAAAGTGGTCGCTTTTCTGATGAGAGAGTTGTTGCTCTTCTTTTCTTCAATCTCCTGTTGAGTTTGTAGGTGTTCAGAATGGTTTGATCCCTATTCAGCTGAATTCCTGAGAGGAGACGAAATCCAGGTCTCCTACTCCTCCGCCATCTTGCTCCGCCCCCTAAAATGTATTCTATTTACTCCTCAGGGAAAGAACAAGGACAGCACCTCTGTCATTTTTTTTTTAAGATTTTACTTATTTATTTGACAGAGAGAGACACAGCAAGGGAGGGAACACAAGCAGAGGGCGTGGGAGAGGGAGAAGCAGGCTTCCCGCTGAGCAGGGAGCCTGACACGGAGCTCGATCCCAGGACCCTGGGATCATGGCTTGAGCTGAAGGCAGATGCTTAACGACTGAGCCACCCAGGCATCCTTGTCATTTTGTATCTGGTAAGCAGAACCACCAGTAAGAACTGGCAACTCCCTTCAATAAGAATTAGAATGAGGAGGTGCAGTATGCTGTTGGTGCTCAGTAAGTCTTCTGGTTCCAGATATGAAGGTTGCACCTTGTACCTTTGCCTTGGGAATGACTTGAACCTTGGGCCATTCAGTGATTCAGTGCTGGTGGGAGGGACACCCTGAATTAAGGACAAAGGGTGGCAGTTCGTCCTATCTCACTTGGTAATGCCATCTCCCTCTGTGTCATGTGATTATGTTAGGAAGTCATTGCAAAAGAATTATGACAAGAGATGACAAGAGATGAAGGGCTCTCTGTAGCCTGTGTACATCATGGCATGATAGATACTTGTTTGAGACAGGCTACCAACTTCCCTTTGTCTGCATATCTTGAGGTTCATGGACCTCATGAAGCTAACAAAATCCCCCCACATTGTCTATAAAAGAAATTCCAAAGGGTAAAGAAATGGTGAAATGGTATTTATTTTGGGATATCCTGACATTAGTAAAGAATATTTTGATTGTTTATTTTAATATTTCTAAAATTAGTGACTTAATATTTTCCTTAAGAATATCAACAAACCTTCAAAAAGCATTGTAGTTTCCTGGCTTGTTTGAGCTACAGTAAGCTCCAGAGTGGGCTGATAAGATGCACATCAAAGCTCTATTGGCTTATCAATAACTTACCTGATCAGAGCAAAACCACAAAGGAGACATCCCTACCAGGAGTCCCTAAATAGCAGTGTGCAGCACAGGGAGAGGTGTCTTCTATGAACTTCATGTGAGATGCCTTGATTCAAGCATTCATTTGCACGTAGTGTTTTTCTGAAGTAATCCAAGGAAGATTTCTGGGGGGTGGGGAAGTCAGACAGAGGAGGGAAGGCAGCCAGAAAGAGGGGATATAATCAAGCAAGTGACCCAAGGGGACAGCTGGAACTTAATCCCACAGAGGAGTTCTACTCATAGTGGAGAACATACCTCAGAGTTATTTCAACCCAAGGGATAAGGAAGAATTTTAAATTATTAGCATAAATTTTAACATTCATCTTAATATTATACAGTGCAAATAGCAGTTTTAAATGCAAATATCAGAATTTTACTCACACGCAGAATCATCAAAATTTTATGCAATTCTTATTTGGTAGTTTACAATGCTTCTCTCTCTCTTACCAGAAGGATGGCTGCGCAGAAGTAACTCATCTGGTTCTATTTCACTTCTCCATGGATGCCCATTCCACCAGTATATCTACTTTTGACTTATTAATGAGTAAGGAAGGACTGAAAGAGAAGGGATGTGAGTTTCACAGCTTCCCCTTTCTTTCTGTCTCCTCACTTTCAGGGTGTTTGGTTAGCATAGGAAATTAACATGAGTAAGAAAGAGCCATAGGGTTCCTTGGTTGTTCCCAAATCTTCCTACATTTGAAGCAAGTTCTGGTGTGATCAAAAAGTGTAGCCCTTGAGGCTATCCATTCCCCTTTACTCAGGCATTGATGTGGCACACTTACCCTGTGCTCGCTTTTCCCCTGATAACCTGGGTTTTTAAATTCTGTGCTTGTGGATAATCAGGAATGTTTTATGGAAATGAGGAGGAAAGGAACAATAGTGGGGAATACACACATTGTATGAATGTCCTCTGCTCACACACATTCTCCAGGGCCTCATCAGCCTTCACTTACAAAACACTAGTCCAAATATAGAATTACTGAGAATTTCAAGACAATGACAGCAGATCATTAAACAGGTGTGAGGCCCTTCTCAATGTGAGGTTCCATGTGACTGGGAGAACATACCTCTAGGGCTGGCTCTGGCTGGGACATCTATCTACCAAAAGCCCCATTCTTTGTGGCTGGAGAGCTGTTTCCATCACTCCATACGTTCAGGCCAATCCAGGTGGGGAAACTGAGTGGAAGCCTCAGGCAGAGATACAGGTGTTCCCAGCCTTTGGTGTGTAGAGGTGTGTGCCAGAGTAGATGGAGGGCACTGATCTGTTTCCTCAGACACCTCTGAGATTTAAACAGACGATCCCAGGACTTCAGGGTTTGCAGAGAGCATTTGTGACTGGGAATTTTTTTTCTGTGTCAATCCCATCAAAGTGAAGGGGCACATAAATTTCCCTTACCAATTGGCCCCTTCCCACGTGTTTTAGTTTCATTGCCTGTTGTGTACATTCAGGACTGTCACTGGCTGATAGGGTATTTGTGAGGTGCTTGCAGCCCTTGATAGGGCTGAAGAGAGACAGGGGACAACCTCTTTGTGGAGGGAACACAGGAGCAAAGGAGCAGATGAAGGCCAGAGAGAACAGAGCTTGTAGAGTTCCCAGAATATACTCAGCTTATTTGGAAAGCAGAATCTGTAAAGGGAGGAGTAGAGGTGACTGGAAAAAATTTTCTCGGTTCTAAGTACTAGAAAGGCTTTGGTGAATTGGGCTGACTGCAGGAAGAGCATAAATTGTCTATTACCTTCTGGGTAGGCAATTTGGCAATGTGTATTTAGAGTTTTAATAATGATATCTATACCCTCTGCCCTGGAATTACACTCTTAAAATTTTATTTTTATACACATTTATTTTTTTTTATTTTTATTTTTAAAGATTTTATTTATTTATTTGAGAGAGAGAGAATGAGAGACAGAGAGCATGAGAGGGAGGAGGGTCAGAGGGAGAAGCAGATTCCCTGCCAAGCAGGGAGCCTGATGCGGGACTCGATCCCGGGACTCCAGGATCATGACCTGAGCCAAAGGCAGTCGCTTAACCAACTGAGCCACCCAGGCGCCCTTTATACACATTTATTGAAATATCATTTACATTAGGAAAAATTATAAATAGTTGAATAATGGAAAAATCTTCCAAATTTCCAGCTGAAGGAATGCTGTGCAGCTAAAAGAATATTATACTTTAGAATAATAATTACAAACCTGGCAAAGAGTCCAAAATTAGTGACTGTATGTCCCCAGTTGTCCATTAGAGTCCTGGTCTCTGCCCATTGTCCTGGGATAATCACTGATGGTGTGACTTTTCACTGTCCGGAGTTCCTGGTCACTCCATTCATAACATAGTAATGGGATAGAGCTGCCTGTCATACCCTAGGTGCTATACAGACTGGTGGGGTGGTGGGATGATGTTTAACAACTGTCTCTCCAGGAAACCATGCTGATTTGTAGCATATGCCAATATACATGGTGTAAGTACTAACTATGGCTGATTTCAAGCTATACTATGAGGTCACTGGAAGTGGACTTGGGCTGATTAGCACAATCATCTCTCCCAAGCCATCCGAGCAGACTCGGCACACCTCTGAGTAAATAAGACACTATGTGGGTAAGGACTCCACAGACACAAGGGTGGTGGTCTTTGCATGGTGGGGAGTAGTGCTCTTTGCTTCTTTGTGTTGGGTGGAGGGAGTCTGACACCCACTGGACCACCCTCTCTGAAAAGAGCCACCACTACGTTTGAAGTGGGCAAGGGGGGTCCTGCTGCCCTCCACAGAGGAGTATGCTTGTGCATTCTGGCCTCTCCAGCTGCCCAGAAGGTGCTCTCTCCCCACTACAGCCCCACCCTCAGGGCAAGAGGACCAGTTCTGATCTCCACCGTGCTCCCATTTCTCCAGTCTTCCAGCACTGGACAGGATAAGGAAAGGAAACAGGGCAGACAAACTCGGTAGAAGGCTGTTTTACAGTATCCATGAGAGGAAATGCGGGTGATACAGGAAGAACTGGCAAGGAACTCGCAGAGAGGAGGAAAGCTGTGGGAAGCACTGGGTGTTCTTGTTCCCTGTGCTGGATAGATGGAAACTGGGGGGAAAGCCGAGCTTTCTGACAAACTTCACAGTCCAAAATTTTCAAGGACTGCAGCCACATTGTTAATGCAGGTTAAGAAGAACCCAGGGCCAGCTAGTGGAGATCCTATGAAGAGAGCAACTCCTTGTCCATCTTTGCTGGTAATTCTCTCCATCCATGGTGCCAGGCCCTACTAGCTCCTGTCTCTGAGCCAGTTAAAAAGTGTATCACCATCAGGGCCCCATGAGCAGGGCATGCCTGAATGAAGGATCCTTCTGACTGCGGCCAAAGTATCTGTAGGCATTCCAAACTCAGTTTATATTTTCATACTGCTATGGTCTGAATGTTTATGTCCACCCCAAATTCACATGTTAAATCCTAACCCCCAAAGGTGATAGTATTAGGAGGTGGGACCTTCGGGAGGTGATTAAGTCATAGGGTGGAGCCCTCACAAAAGGGATTAGTGCTGTTTATAACAGAGGCTCCAAAGAGACTTCTCACCCCTTCCACCATGTGAGGACACAGTGAGAAGGCTCCAGCTATGAACCAGGAAATGGGCAGTTATCAGAGGTGAGCCTGCCATGCTTTGATCTTGGACTTCCAGCCTCCAGAACTGTGAGAAATAAATTTCTCTTGTGTATAAGCCTTCCTTTCTGTGGTATTTTGTTATGGCAGCCCAAACAGACTAAGACATGTACATCCATTCACATATGAAATATTTATTAAGCACCTACTATGTTTTAAGCACTGCTCTGGGTACTCAGGATATACCAATAAACAGCAACAACAAGAAATAAATAAAATCCCTGCCTTCAAGAATCAATTTCTTATGGGGAGAAGACACACAGTAAAGGATGGACTATATTGAAGGTGGTAAGAGTTTTTTTCCCAAAATGTTTTTTATAGCTTATTTTTTTTAAAACATGGATACAATGAAGATTTATACATTGCATTTGGTTGTTACATCTTCTTAGTCCCTTTCAATCAAGACATTTGAGAGACCAGGACAATTGTCTCATCAAATGTCCACATTCTGGAATTGTATGGTGACCTCATTTGTGACCTCATTTGACTTGGTGCTGTCCCCCCTGCATTTCCTGCAAACTAGAAATCAGAACAAAAGGTTCAGTTAAATTTAATATAAATATTTCCATCAAGAATACTTTATGAATACTTTAACTTGACAGAAATATTTCCCAAGCTTTCAAACTACACCAAATTTGGCTTAATAGCTCCAGGAATACTATGTTGCAACTCTATTGAGGGGTTTTCCTTGTTCCTCCATTTTGGATGTTAACAATATGAGAAGTTACTTGCCTAAGCAACCTATGAATGTTAGCGCCGTTAATCATGCTGGATTCAAAGATGATTTTGGATCGGAATAACCCAGGATCTTCAGTTTAGCACTTTGGTTCCTTGAGTTTTCTTTAGCAATAAATCCTAAACAAAAGACTTTTCAAAGATCTCTCCCTTTTACTTTCTTTCCACATTGATACTTTCTGAGGTTACTTGAAGAAGTAAAGTCAAAGTCAATACAAAACTCACCCCTTTCTTCTGATGTTGTAATAAAAACTACAGGCACATGAAAATTAATTTCCTCCAAACTATTTTAAAAAATCAATACAAGGGCATTTCAGCAAAAGCATATTGGACTGGTTTGTAACAACAGCTAAATGATACACCACCTCTTCAAGATGACACAGATATGCTTCATGCTTGTATACAAACACAAATTTATGGACAAATGTAATACAGAGTGATTGCAGGCAGCCGCCCAAAATTTCCTTTCATATGTGTCCCTTTCCCTTCCAGAGTGAAATCTTGCACTGTAGGTAAAGCAGGGTTTAATATGCATGAGTCCAAATTAATCATAACTTTTATTGTGGTAGGATATACATAACGTAAAATTTATAATTGTAACCATTTTTAAGTGTAGAGTTCAGCGACATTAAATGCATTCACATTGTTGTGCAACCATCACCACTGCCTGTCTTCTGAACTCTTTTCATCTTGCAAAATTGAAACTCTGTACCCATTAAACGACTCCACATTCCCTCTTCCCCTCAGTCCCCAGCAATCACCATTCTACTTTGTTTCTATGATTTCAACTCCTCTAGGTATTTCATATAAATGGAATTATATCATATTTATATTTTTGTGTTTTGCTCTTTCACTCAGCCTAATGTTCTCAAGGTTCATCCACACTGAGCATGTGTCAGAATTCCCTTCTTTTTAAAGGCTGAATACTATTCCACTGTATGTATATTCCATATTTTATTAATTCATTCATCTGTGGATGGACATTTGCATTGTTTCCACCTTTAGCTATTTCAGGGAATGCTGCTATGAATATGGGTGTACAAATATCTGTTTGAGTCCTGCTTTCAATTCTTCCACCCAAAGGTGGAATTGCTGGATCATACGGTAATCTTATGTTGTTGTTTTTTTTTTAGTATAATCATAGCATTTAAGTATGGTAAATATAAAGTATGGTGAAACTTCTATACATAATAATAAAGAAACCCCAAGGTCAATTTACACATTTCAGTTAAGGTCTTTTTCTTCACCTTTACCTTCAGGTAAACAGAACCTATGAAGCAGCAGCTTGTTCTCAGGCTCCAAGACCATCATCTTAGTGAACCTATGCATAATCTGCATTAGGACTCATGTAAACAGTTCCAAAGTGGGCTAATCTGCAGGAAATAATCCCGGCAAATGGGCAGAGAATTATAGAACTAATATAACAGATGACAAAAGCATTAACCAAAGCTGCAAGGTACAGTTTCCAGGAAGGTACAAATTCCAGGGAGATTTTATTAACAGGAAGAAAGGAGGTAAATTTTAGACACTGGCCCAGGTATGCTAACTCAGGAAGAAATCATGCCAGCTTTGAGGAAGTAGAATGTAGGTCTATATGTTGTACTGGCCATGTTTTTAAACTCAAGGCATGTCAGAACCTGGGCCTGCCTTTTTTTTTTTTAAGTTTCCTTTTTTTTTTTTTTCCAATTCTTTTTTCAGTTTTTATGCCTTTCAAAAGTCAGACCAGAAGTCTGAGGAGAGATTGGCCTTTGACATTGGTGATAAAATGGTTTCTAAGAAGGAAAAAAAAAAAAAACTGGAGGAGGGAAAAAAAAAGAAGAAGAAGAAATGGAGGAGAGAACTAGTAGCTAATAAGTAAATGGGTAGCTGTGGAGACTTGATATCAGTAGATGCTTTGAAAGTTGTCATTGAACAAGGAAGCAGGAAGGTAGGGCACAATCAGCCAGTGTTCCCAGTGGTCTGGGGGAGGCCCTGGAGCTGGAGGACAGCACTGGAAAGGCCAGTGGCCTGTCTCTGCCAATAGGACACAAATTATTCACTCTGGAAACTAGATCCATCCAGAGCACAGGGTTCCCCCAGCTCAGGACCCCATCTGAGAATCTGGAGTTCTGGGACATTCTCCAGACAGTGATCCTAGAAATGCTTGGTGGAGCTGTTCCTCCAAATACCATCTTGACAAAGCACTGATTCATGCCTGACAGCAGGAATCATCCAGCCAAAGAGGGTGTGCAACAGAAATCACCCGACACGGAGAGGATTTTCCTCCTGAGGCAAGATTAGATAACAAAGAGCAATGTTGCCTTCCTCTGCTGTTTTAATTTACATTCTATTGCCCTCCATGTAGACAGCAGCTGGAGTCGTGCAGAGGAGCTGCTGGTCACACACAGACGGTGTACAACCAACAGGTCCTTTCACACACCACCCCTTCTGTCATATGGAATCAGCCACAGAGAGCCAGATGGGTCCCTTCATCTCTTTTCAACAGAATTAGGCATGCTTTTGCCTAAGTGTTCCTACTATTCTGGATCCCTGGCTGCCCATGTTCCCATTCAGCTTTGCTACCCATCATAGCATGGAAGTTCAGGTCCAGAATGTGAGGCAGCTTGTTGGCTGCTGGGACCTAAGGTGCTGAGAAAGCAGGTGGGGTAGATGGCACGGAGGAACCATTCAAGGGGTCATGACAGTTCTCTTCTCATTGTGCTTCTTTCCCTACTCAGCAACTACTTCTGACTGCTACATTCAGGTCTTCTGGAAAGCAGCTTGTCTATACCGTGGGACTCATGCCTCTCCCCACCCCAAATGAACTGGACAGAAGGCTTTTCTGCAGAGGTTTTCTTTCTGATTTCTTAAATCTAGCATCTCCTGTAAAGGGCTTAGGTGTAGAAAGTGAGGCACAGAGTTGGGTACATGATAACTGCATTCTAGTCTGATTTAAATTGTCTTGATGTTATTTCAGTGGCCACACAGGTCACAACTCTTGGGAAATGTAGCACTGGGCACCTTATCAAACTCAGGCTTAGAGACAAATGATCTTTAGTTTGTTCATTAATTTGTTCGTTCTTTCGTTTATCAGCTAATTTCTCACTGTTTTCTCACACATCGCATCTCTGTAAGAGGGATGACTGCCAGACTCTGGGAGTCTACATTGCTTCTGCAATCTCTCCCTCAACTTAGGATAATGAGATTTAAGGGTTCTGGAAGGGTGTCTTTAAAAAGATCTGCAATACTTCCTTACAAATCATGGTCCATTAACCTGTAACTGCTTTTGGAATGTTCCAAGACACACAAGAAACTTTATCTTCCAAGGTGCTTAAGCTTCTGCTATTGCAAATAACATTTTATTCACAAAGGGGAAAATGCTGATGTGATTTTTTTTTGGTTCAGTATCCATAAGTCAAAACTGACACTGATAGCCCAAATAAGCATGAATGTTTCTTTTTAATTTTTTCCAAACTATGAAAGTAATAAATGGCTCCAGTAATGCCAGACTATAATTCAGACCAACCCCTGCTCTGAGAAAAACTGAAATATTTGGATGATGTTAAAACATATCATCTTAAAAGCATCCAAGAGCTAACAAGAGAATGAAGAATCATCAGACCACACTTTGAAAAAAGACAAGAACAAGAAAGATAAGCTTAAATCTCAGAGCTAATTTTGCCCTGAGGGTTTCCTCTGTAAGCAAAGAAATAGCAGGAAAACTGATGTTAGAGTAGAAGAAATCAAAGTGAAATCTCCGGTCCTCCTGAAATGGGGCTGCAGACAAACTATACCCACATGAAACTAAAACTCTCAGGGTGAGTGAAGCAGACATAAACCAGCCCATGCCTAGACTTGCCTAGACTGCTTTGAGTTATCTGTGTAGCCCAGGAAGCCACAGGCTTTGAATTTGGATTTAAGTAGACCAACTGAGTTGTGCACTCAGATGCAAAAATGATGCTACATCTAGAAACTCTAGTGCTATACTTCTGTTAAAAGGAATACTACTAGGGATTGAGCATTGGATCACTACCTACTACAATATTGTGTATGTTTTACTCCTTTCATTCAGCACACATTGCTGGGTACTGAAACCATAGTCTCCCCAAACAAAGTCCTCACCCTTGAGGGATTCACAATTGCACAAAACCAACATGTAAACAGCTCATTTCAAGCAATATGAGAAGTGCTGTAAGAATGTCCAGGTGGGAGAGGCCAAATGTGCAGGCAGCAGCTACTGGCAGAGATGTGGCATTTATTCACAGTGGGTCTTGTAGAATGAGTAGGGATTTGCTAGGTGAATAATAGGGGGAGACACTTTCCCAGCAGACACATGGGCAAAGTTGCTGATGTGTGAAAGGGCTCAGTATTTCCAGGAGTGGTCAGCTGTCCAGTGTGACTAAAGTCTAGTGCATTCCATAGAGCCAGCCAGAGGAAGGAAAGGAACACTTGGGTATGCAGATGGAGAAGTCAATATGGATGGAACACATACATTAGGATGCTTATGTTCTTTTCACATATTTGAGTATTTTTTGCTATGGAACAAACAATCATACTTTTTAACTGAGATATTTTAAAAGCATAAGTCTAATCCATTTGGAATTTATTTTGTGTGTTACAAGGTAGGCATCAAATGGCTCATCAGACTTTTCAATACTGTTTATTGCATTGTTCTGACTTTCCTCCTGAGGAGCAAAGGCAAGTCTGTCATTTATCCTGTGACCCTGGTTCTGCAGTCTCCAGGGTATTGCTCACGTCACAGTCAGTGGACTGTGAGGTGAGACACCATTGTGCACATATAAGAATGATGAAAATAGAGGTGCTTGAGTGGCTCAGTCATGTAAGCGGCTGCCTTCAGCTCAGGTCATGATCTCAGGGTCCTGGGATCGAACACCACATCGGGCTCCCTGCTCAGTGGGGAGTCTGCTTCTCCTTCTCCCTCTGTGATCTCTCTCACTCTCACTCTCACTCTCTCTCAAATAAATAAATAAAAATCTTTAAAAAAATGATGAAAATAAAAAAGGCTGACCATACAAGTGTGAGCAAGGGTATAGAGCAACTGGAATACTCCTACACCAATGGTGGGAATGTAACAGGATACCGCCACCTTGAAAAGCTGTCTGGCATCTCTTAAAAAGTTAAACATATACCCACCAAAAAATACAGCCATTCCAAGAGAAAAGAAAGCAAATATTCACAGCAGTGCATTTGTAATAGCCCCAATCTGGAAACATTCCAAATGTCCATCAAGAGGTGAATGGATAAAACACTGTTATATCTACACAATATACTACTACTTAGCAATAAACAGGAATGAATTTTATCTTGTTTTATTTTTTTAAGTTTTTATTTAAATTCCAGCTAGTTAACATACAGTGTAATATTAGTTTAAGGTGTACAATTTAGTGACTCAACACTTACATACAACACTTGGTGCTCATCACAAGTACACTCCTTAACCCCCGTCACCTATTTAACCCATCCCCCTCCAACCTCCTCTCTGGTAACCACCAGTTTGTTCTCTATAGTTAAGAGTCTGTTTCTTGGTTGGCATCTTTTTTCCCCTATGATTGTTTGTTTTTTCTCTTAAATTCCATATATGAGTGAAATCGTATGGTATTTGTCTTTCTCTAATTTATTTCACTTAGTATAATATTTTCTAGCTCCACTGAAAATTTTGCAAATGACAAGATTAGATTCTTTTTTATGACTGAGTAATATTCTATTGTATATATGCTACCTCTTCTTTATCCATTCATCAGTTGATGGACTTTTGGGCTCTTTCCATAATTTGGCTATTGTTGGTAATGCTACTATAAACATCCAGGTGAATGTATCCCTTCAAATTAGTATTTTTGTATTCTTTGTGTAAATACCTAGTAGTGCAATTGCTGGATCATAGGGTAGTTCTATTCTTAACTTGTTGAGGAACCTCCACACTGTTTTCCAGAGTGGCTACAACAGTTTCCATTACTGCCAACAGTATAAGAGAGTTTCCCTTTCTCCACATCCTTGCCAACACCCATTATTTCTTGTGTTGTTAATTTTAGCCATTCTGACAAGTGTGAGGTGATATCTATCTCCTTGTAGTTTTGATTTGTATTTCCCTGATGTTGAGTGATGTTGAACACCTTTCCATGTGTCTGTTGGCCATCTGTATGTCTTGTTTAGAAAAATGTCTATTCATGTCTTCTGCCCATTTTTAAACTGGATTATTTGTTTTTTGGGTGTTAAGTTTTATAAGTTTATATATTTTGGAGACTAATCCTTTATCAGATATGTCATTTACAAATATCTTCTCCCATTCTGTAGGTTGCCTTTTAGTTTTGTTGGTTGTTTCCTTTGCTGTGCAGAAGCTATGTATTTGATGAAGTCCCAATAATTTGCTTTTGGTTTTGTTTCTCTTGCCTCAGGAGATGTATCTAGTAAGAAGTTGCTATGGCCAGTGTCAAAGAGGTTACTGCCTGTGTTCTCCTCTAGGATTTTGATGGTTTCCTGTCTCATATTTAGGTCTTTCATCCATTTTGAATTTATTTTTGTGTATGGTGTAAGAAAGTGGTCCAGTTTCATCCTTTTGAATGTTGCTGTTATTGAACATAGTATTGGAAGTCCTAGCCACAGCAACCAGAAAACGAAAAGAAATAGAAGGCATCCACAACAGCAAGGAAGAAGTCAAACTTTTACTATTTGTAGATGACATGATATTTTATTTAGAAAACCAGGAAGACTCCACCAAAACAGTGTTAGAATTGATACACAAATTCAGTAAAGTCACAGAATACAAAATCAAGGTACAGATATCTGTTTAATTTCTATACACGAACAATGAAGCAGCAGAAAAAGAAATCAAGGAATCAATCCCATTTACAATTGCACCAAAAACCATAAGAAACCTAGGAATAAACCTAAGCAAAGAGGTGAAAGACCTGTACTCTGGAAATTAAAGAAGACACAAAGAAATGGAAAACATTCCATGCTAATGGGTTGGAAGAACAAACATTGTTAAAATGTCTCTACTACCCAAAGCAATCTACACATTTAATGCACTCCTTATCAAAATATCAACAGCCTTTTTCACAGGAATCAATTAGTGATACATGTAACCACATGGGAGAAAAAAAAATCTCAAAATAGCTGTACCAAGTGAAAGAAGCAAGGCAAATCTTAAAAATGACACGCTGTATGATTTCATTTATATAAAATTCTACAAAAGACAAGCCAATCTACAGGGACAGACAGCAGATTACTGGTTCCCTGGGGATGGGAGGACTGGAGCAGGGATTACAGAAGGGATGTAGGATATTCTGGAAGTAATGAATTTGTTCAATATTCTGGTTGTGCCAAAGGTTTCATGGGTGTGTAAATATGGCAAAACTTAACAAATTGTATACTTTATAAAAAACAACAACAACAAAAAGATGGGTTTCTGAATAACATTTGTAATGATACATTAAAAAATTATATACTTAGATGTATGCAATTTATTGTATGCCAATTATACCTGAATAAACTGTTTCTAATCCATTGCTGAATGGCATCTACCAGCATAAAGCTTCTCAATCAAGAGGAGTTTTGAAACGAAATTCATTTTGATTTTAGGTTATCAGTTAGAAATGGATTATTAAATCACAGTAGGAAAGGCAAAACTTTTTCTATTATACATGTTTGCCATTACAAATTATATATATATATATATATTACAAATTATATATATACATACATACAAATTATATATATATAGTATATATAGTATATGAAATGAAACTTATTTTAATTTTAGGTTATCAGTTAGAACTGGATCATTATTATTTTTTTTATTCTTATGTTAATTCCCTACATTACATCATTAGTTTTAGATGAAGTGTTCCATGATTCATTGTTTGTGCATAACACCCAGTGCTCCATGCAGAATGTGCCCTCCTCAATACCCATCACTGGGCTAATCCATCCTCCCACCCCCCTCCCCTCTAGAACCCTCAGTTTGTTTTTCAGAGTCCATCGTCTCTCATGGTTCGTCTACCCCTCCGATTTCCCCCGCTTCATTCTTCCCCTCCCGCTACCTTCTTCTTCTTCTTCTTCTTTTTTTTTCTTAACATATATTG
>NW_027763274.1:0-4029 GCF_054177405.1 Leptonychotes weddellii
AGGCGCCCCCGGCTTAGGAATTGTTCTAATCAAATATCTCACTCGTATTGATGATGGCTGTGGTGGGGGATGGGTGCAGTGTCCATTCTGTATGATTTTGTGCAACATCAGATACGTCCTCAGTACATATTTGTCTGTTCCTACCAGGCATGATGTACGTGAGTCCTGCTATTATGTGATAGTCCAATCTGCCAACATGTGTGTCCTCACTCGGACCAGGGGATGAAGCCCAGCTACTGCCAACAGACAGGGAAGCTGGTGTGGGGGCCATGGGAGGAACAGGAGCTCAGGGGGGTCCAAGGACAGAAGAGTGATGAGGCCAGGGCACTGAGGACCAGGACAGGGGCCGCAGGTGGGTGTGTAGCTAGGCGTGACCAGCACACGAAAGGGCATCTCAGTGGGGCTAATGTGATATAGTTTCTGCAAAAGAAGTTAGGAACACCTGAAGGATTTAAGCCATTGGTTGACTGTGTGAAAGTTCTGTGTGAATGTTATGAGGAGAGAGGACCTGAGGGCAACAGGGGTTTATTTACTGCATTCTTTACTAAAGACCTTGCATGCTTTGCTGAAGATCCTGGATCATTTCCAAAAGATCCAGCAACAAGTCTGGGGACATTTGCTGAGTTGATACAAGTGGATATGAAGGGGAGTTTGAGCAAATGTGAGTTTCTACTCTTGTCTAAAGAGGCAGTCAAAATATCTGCAGTAGGGCTTTAAAATACTGATCTTGCTAGGAAGCAGGACATAATCAACAAGAATTTACGGTAGGAAAATGATCTTGTTTTATTTTATTATTTTATCATATTTAAGTTGATCATATTGATGATGTTATTATATTATTTGCTTAACTGCAATTGCTAAAGCCTGTGGGAACATCCCAAGAAGAAATATATGACACAGATATGCACAAAACACCCATTTTACTTAGATATACCTAAATTTTTGAGAAAAATCTCATGTTATTCACTAGTGTTGTGTATAAAATTTATTAATTTTCCTATATTACCAAATCAACTGAATCTACAGATGTTATGACAATTACATATCTAGTGAATTTTACCAAACTGTACTCTTTTGAACATATCACTGAGCATTTTTTATACCTAGAATATGTCCATTTTATTCTGATCCCCTGAAGAACCGTTGCAGGACATTCAAACAGGCAAACAAACAAAACCAGATCCACTGTTCCCTGGTGTGTGACATCAGGTGTTGCACATACGGGTCCTTCAGCTTTTTCTAGAATCTCCTGCGGGGTAACTGGCCACTTCAGTTGTTTTCTGTACGTTAAATAAAAATGTGCCATTTATTTTCTCCAGTGATAATGGGTTTATTGAAGAAAAGCAAAAACTTGGAATCCAGGACAGGTAAGGTATGGCGAAACCACAGGCAAGTGCAGGGAACAAAGGATAAGGAAGCTCTTTTATGAGCAAAGGGTGAGTGTGGGAGGGACAAAAAGTCCATGGGAGTAAAAGGAAATTCTAATTACAGGGCTTGTCAATGGTTCCGTTGTGACAATTTCTCATTGGCTGGGCTGTTGCCAGGGCAGGAAGAAGTCTTCCTCTTCCTGAGGTAGGAAGGGACTAGCTATAGGCCTGTGGACTTGCAAAGTCTGTCCTCCTGCCTGGTCTGCAATTGAGGAGTGGGGGGCTCGAGCGCTCCCCCTACTGGTCTCTGACCTCCATGCAAAAGAGATGTTCCTTTAATTAAATATCACATAATATATGTATGTGTTTACAATCCCATAGACCAGGACTGTTTCTGAGAGTGAGACTCAACAATATCATCAGCAGGCCTGAAGGACCATCGTATCTAGAAATCAGACCCAGTGAGATGCAGACCCCAGTTGGACTCTCAGGGCTTTGGACCGTGGTGACATGTGTGCCCTGGACCAGCAGGAGGCGCTGTGGGACTGCCTTGTACCAAAAAAGCAGCTCTTTAGTGAGAAGCATTCAAAAAGTTGGGGCTGGAGGGCTGGGTCCTGTGCTCCCTGATGGGACTCAGCAGCTGTGTCCCCTCTGGTCTGGCAGAGTGTCCCGAGGGGACCTGTGTGTGGTCTCAGCAGGTGCTGCCTCCCAGGGCTGGCCGCAGGGCTGAAGCCAACCTCCATCCTCCTCAGTGTGTGATGTGAACTGAGTTCAGCACCAGGGATCAGGGAAAGTGAGGGGCAGGGACTCACTGGCTGGACTGTATTTGCATATAGAGCCCCTCATGTGGCAGAGGCTGGAGGAGAAAAGGAGGCCTAGGGCAGCCCAGCCCACTGGGGACCCTGGGTCTGTGTCACCATGGTCTGGACTCCTGTCTTCCTGGGGATGCTCTTTTACTGCACAGGTAGGGACAAGCCTCAGGGAACAGCCAGCATCACCCCTCTGCTTCAGAGTCTAGAGAAAATTTGCATTGAACCTATCCAATATCCTATGAGTGTGTGTGTTTGCAGGCTCCCTGTCCCAGCCCATGCTGACCCAGCCGCCCTCCCTCTCTGCATCTCCGGGAACAACGGCCAGACTCACCTGCACCCTGAGCAGGGACATCAGTGTTGGTGGCTCTAACATCTACTGGATCCAGCAGCAGCCAGGGAGCCCTCCCCGGGGTCTTCTGTACTACTCCTCAGACTCCGATAAGCACCAGGGCTCTGGAGTCAGACACTCAATGAACTGAGCCCCCCGGGCATCCCCCAGTCATTCTCTTTAATATGAAAATAAAGTTGTTACATTTCCTGAAAAGGATGTATTTATCTACCTTGAGATATTTGCACATGGGTCTTTTGATTTTTATACCCTTCAGAATTAACTGATGTCATGGGGAGTCTCTGAGGAATCCACAGACAAAGGATGGCCTGCATATTTTAAGATATGTCATTATTTTTCTTATGGTCCAATTCCTTGGACAGAGGATTCACCATAGAACCATTTTTCTATGCTACTGAAAGCCCAGGGCTGTAGTGTTTATTCACACATGCACAAAACCATGAGCAATATCTTGTTCTCACTCCCTGGTAGACCCCTGGGGACATGGGGGACTGTGGTTCTGGCTGGGATGTCAGGGCAAGAAAGAGCGGGCTGCATGCTCCCTTCCACCATGTGCTTCCAGACACCTGAAAACCGCACAGTTGTAGGTCTTGTGTCTGCAGAGATAAAAATTTGACACATTTCTTGTCACTCAACAGGACCTGGACTCCTGATTCAGTGAATGGTGAACAGATTTGCTCTCACATGAGCCCTCCTGGCCTAAATAAGTCCTTTTCCAGTAAAAATCTTTGAGATCCTTACCTCTAAATGCAGGGTCAGGATGCAGGAAGTATATAAACAGAATCCCAGGAAAAACATCCCTCAGGGTATTTCAAAGTCAGAAGAGGGACAGGGCTCAGGTAGCCTCAGTTTTGGACACACACACACACACACACTCACACACACACACACACACACACACACACCTCTCCTCCCTCTGAGTGAATAGTGTGTCTGGGACTCTACGCATTCCAGGCTTCTCTGTCCTTCCAGAAGTTTGAGTCAACATGTGCTCACCCAGCCATCCTCAGGGTCACAATTTCCAGAAGGCAGAATCCTCCTCAATAGGAACTGGAGACATCTAGTGTGACTGGGGTCCTGTCCCCAGGGCAGCCAGGATGGAATCTGAACACCTGCTGTCCTGGGATGAGTCTGACGCTCAGGAATCCCAGGGGGGAGTCCCTGTCCCCACGGGCAGCTCAGCCCCAGACCATCTGTGGGATCCAGTCAGTGGCTGAGGCTGATCAGTAGATTGATTCTGGGACCACAGCCTCAGAACTCAAAACCCTTGAGGACAAGTGACTCATGTTCCCTGTGTTTTCAGGGTTGGGCTGTCACTCTTTAGTCACTCCGCAGTGACACTTCCAGCCAGGCTGCACTCTGACGGAAAGTCTTCTGTCCCAACCCAGGGCCACAGGGCCTGTGACCTCAGGGACACACTCCCCCTTATCTCCACTTCTCCCCTCCTCAGCTTTGGGATATTTGACAGAAACTTCTGTGTCCAGTAGGCTTTGGGTAGTAA
>NW_027763275.1:0-297 GCF_054177405.1 Leptonychotes weddellii
ACAGGGGTGGTGACATGTCATGGGAGAAGGACAGAGGTGAGGCTTATTCCGTGCCGAATAAAATTCCATGTTAAATGTCAGGGCAAACCCCGGTGTTGGCAATTTTGCCCCTAGAGAAGGGCGATCAGTATGGGGGACCATGGGGAAGATGGGGAGTCAGTGCTTGAGGGGCTGCCTGCCCACCTGCAGATTCGAAAGGCCGAAGGCATGAGTCAAAGTTTGAATTGGGATAGAGGATATGCTTTCTGGGTCCTGAGCTGCTGGGGTCCTGGACAGAATAGCTGTCCAAGATTTCGA
>NW_027763276.1:0-297 GCF_054177405.1 Leptonychotes weddellii
TTACAATGAATAAAGCATTTTTCCTCCAAGGCATAAACAAAACCCAGTTTATTTCTTCCCTTTGCTTTTTAAAAGGATGATTTCCATTGCCAGGCATATAGCAGGTACTCAGTAAATATGACAAATTAATGAGTATAGAGAAAAGAACAAATTCATGCACATCACAGAAATCTGAAATTTTTCCTGTGCAATTACAATCTGTAGAATTTTCTACCTAAATGGTAGTGAAAAATATATGTCTAAAACTGTCATTATTTGCAGACAATATTACCGTATACTTGGAAAACTCAAAGGAAT
>NW_027763277.1:0-297 GCF_054177405.1 Leptonychotes weddellii
TCACCATGCTATACATTAGATCCCCAGAATTTATTCATCTTATAACTGAAAGTTTGTACCCTTTAACCAATATCTCCCCATTTTCCCCCTCCTTAGCGCCTGGCAACCACCATTCTATTCTCTGTTTTTATGTGTTTGATATTTATTTACATTCTACATATCTAAATACATGATATCATATATATAAATATATATATATATTCCCACATATATCCATTCATATATAAATGTGAATATTTATATCTCTATACATCTGTATGTGTATAACATACAGTTTCCACAGTTTCTTTACCCATC
>NW_027763278.1:0-297 GCF_054177405.1 Leptonychotes weddellii
CTGGGCCCATGGCCTTAGCTAACAGGAGTGCCACATTCTCCACGTTGATGGGGGGAGGCCCATCACTGAAGTTTCCATTTGGTGACTTCTGGGGGTTTGTGCTCTTGTTCTGTACGAGATGTAGCAGAAGCTTCCATTCCTCCACAGTCTCTGGGATCCAACCTACGCACACATACAGAAACACACACGTCGGCTCTAACGGCCCTTAGAACTCTGCCTGTGTATAGGAGATGGTCAAAACCGTTTGTGAAAACGTTTAATACCAAAACCTAAGAACGTACCTCATCATCCTAACAC
>NW_027763279.1:0-297 GCF_054177405.1 Leptonychotes weddellii
TTGGAGAGCATCTTCCTGCATCTTCAGCTGTTAAGTTTTGAGACAGCCATGCTCTGATGTCTTATCCCCAGCTTTACAGGTGTCAGGAGGCAGTTTCGGCCACTTACTGATCCCTGGATCAAAGCAAGAGTAATTCAATGGCAGTCTTCTGATGGCTCCCCTTTCTTATTATGACACAGGATGAGTTCTCCTGGAAGGACGCTTAGTTCAGCAGCGTCATTCTCAGAGTTATTCCTAGAGGCCCAGTCCAGAGCTTGTTTGTCCAACCTTCAGCTTTGTAAGCACCTAACTCCCTGT
>NW_027763280.1:0-297 GCF_054177405.1 Leptonychotes weddellii
ACAGGGGTGGTGACATGTCATGGGAGAAGGACAGAGGTGAGGCTTATTCCGTGCCGAATAAAATTCCATGTTAAATGTCAGGGCAAACCCCGGTGTTTGCAATTTTGCCCCTAGAGAAGGGCGATCAGTATGGGGGACCATGGGGAAGATGGGGAGTCAGTGCTTGAGGGGCTGCCTGCCCACCTGCAGATTCGAAAGGCCGAAGGCATGAGTCAAAGTTTGAATTGGGATAGAGGATATGCTTTCTGGGTCCTGAGCTGCTGGGGTCCTGGACAGAATAGCTGTCCAAGATTTCGA
>NW_027763281.1:0-297 GCF_054177405.1 Leptonychotes weddellii
TTAGCATGATAAGTGTTTCTCCACCCCCTCACTCTCAGTCTGGAGGTGTATTTATGTCTTAAACGAGTGTCTTGGCAGGGTAGATTCAAGTTGGCAGAGGAGTAGGGGACCCCATTTCAACTGGTCCCCTGAATTTAGCTGGATATCTATCAAACCATTTTGAACACTCACAAAATCAGCCTGAGATCTAAGAATATATATCTGGACATCGACAAGCAGAAAAGTGACTGCTTTTTGCAAGTAAGGACATGCAGAGTCATGAATCTGCGGGGAGATATAGGAAGATAAACAGAAGGG
>NW_027763282.1:0-297 GCF_054177405.1 Leptonychotes weddellii
CTATAATCCATTTTCAACATAATCCTAGTTGTGAAGATTTGACATATTACAGGTAATTTGGGGTGAATGTTACCTGTGAAAATGGTAATTTAAGTAAGTCAACTGATACTAAAAGAAACACCATTTGACCAAGGGATGAAACAGAAGAATTTAAACTCAGTAACTAGAAAACCCAAAGCACACCTTAATGATAAAAAGCAAAGTGAATGACTAAAAAATGATCTTTGAATTCATTCATCTAGGTATTAGGTCAAATGAGACCTATCTTTTGATTCCTCTTTTATGTGAATTTTTAAG
>NW_027763283.1:0-297 GCF_054177405.1 Leptonychotes weddellii
CCCGAAATTTTAGCCAGGTGCCACAGAGATAAACTCCTACCTACATGCCTACTCCTGAAGCATGCAAAACACAGGCTCTGAGTCCTTCGCCAAACAATTGTACTCCCCCAGAAATACTGGTACACTTAACTTCAGTCTCCCTAATGGTACATTTGCCTGCTCTATCAGCCACATGCTAACACAGAAGAAAACTCCAAGTCTGGGGAGGGGGCAGATATTTCAGAAGGGACAAATATCTTTGAATTTGACCCTAAGTTCCTAGTCTTTCTCATTTCTATAGCTAAGAAAAACAACACG
>NW_027763284.1:0-297 GCF_054177405.1 Leptonychotes weddellii
GCTTCTCCCTCTGCCTGCCACTGCCCCCTGCTCGTGCATTTTCTCACTCTCTCTCTCACAAATAAATAAATCTTAAAAAATAAATAAATAGATAATAAATAAAATCTTAAAAAAAAAGAGAGGTAGCTTGATAAATATATTTTCAAATAATTAAACACTTAGAATATGTCACTCTGGCCAAAACACAAAGAAAAAAACGCCAAGATGATAGATGATGATAGATACATAAAAATAGACCTTCTAGTAATTGACAGGTAACTGAAAAAAGTTAATTGAAGAAAATTGAAACTAGAAGGG
>NW_027763285.1:0-4029 GCF_054177405.1 Leptonychotes weddellii
GAATCCAAAGAAATAACAGGGAAATCTTAGGTGAAGAAATCATAATTTTTCCTTCTCTACAACCAAATGAAGAGTATGAAACCCTTTTTGATTTGATAAAATCTCTGAATTTGGATACATCCTTAATTGGCCATGCTTTTTTGAAGGTTTGAAAACAACTCCAATAGGTTACCCAAAATATTGGTTTGATCACAAGAATGTTAAGACTTCCTTAAAAAGTCTTCAGTTGTAGAACAAAATTGTTTACTTCAACACCCTCTTTAAAAAAAAAAGAGAGATTTTATTAATTTATTTATTTGATAGAGGGACTGAGTGGGGGAGAGGAGCAGAAGAAGAGGGACAAACAGACTCCCCACTGAAAAGGAAGCCTGATGCAGGGCTTGATCCCGGGACCCTCAAATTATGACCTGAGCCGTAAGCAGATGCTTAACTGACTGAACCACCCAGGTGCCCCACTTCAACACCCTATTATTAGTGGTACCAATGACCACTTAGATTTTACCTGTTTTGTAACTTAGGATAGGGCGTCTTATGTTTTTGAGCACAAAAACAATGGGACTCCTTTGGTTCCTGTTTCCTGGTTTGTGGAATCTGTTTTGGCCTGTGTGCTGCACAGTTTAAACCTCCAAGTACCTCTGGGTACATGTCAGGTAAGAGTGGGTTTCTTTTCCCTTTTTTTTTTTTATAAGATTTTATTTATTTATTTGACAGAGAGATAGATAGCGAGAACAGAAACACAAGGAGGGGGAGGGGGAGAGGGAGAAGCAGGCTTCCCACTGAGCAGTGAGCCCAATGTGGGGCTTGATCCCAGGACCCTGGGATCATGACCTGAGCCAAAGGCAGACGCTTAATGACTGACCCACCCAGGCACCCCA
This sequence comes from Leptonychotes weddellii, assembly GCF_054177405.1. Lineage (NCBI taxonomy): Eukaryota > Metazoa > Chordata > Mammalia > Carnivora > Phocidae > Leptonychotes > Leptonychotes weddellii. The sequence goes on from NW_027763285.1 coordinate 876, forward strand.
AGGGTGGGTTTCTTAGCTTCCTGCGTGGTGAGCCAAAACTTCTTAGATATGAATGAGCAGCTGGAATCAGGAGAAACGGAAACAAACTTTAAAATAATCTCTTCGGGGGCACCTGGGTGGCTGTCATTAAGCGTCTGCCTTCGGCTCAGGTCATGATCTCCAGGTCCTGGGATCGAGCCCCGCATCAGGCTTCCTGCTCAGCGGGGAGTCTGATTCTCCCTCTCCTCTGCCTCTCCCCCACTGATCCTACTCTCTCTCTCTCTCTCTGTCTCAAATGAATAAAAAAAAAAATTCTTTAAAAAAATAAAATAATCTCTTCAACATCAGCAGTTTATGCAACAGAGGAAGTTTAAAAAAGCTTTGAGTGAAAAAAGCATATTTCTCTTTGGAGCCTCTTTCAAAGGTGTTAGTTGATTTTAAGTGGTGATAAATTTTATGAAATACTCTTCCATGTTGGCTTTCAATATGGTACCATTTCAAATAGTTAAATACCATTTTATTAAATATTTAATATGTAAATATTAAACAACACACTAGTGCACAAGTAATGGGCCAAATAAGAAATCAAATGGCAAATCAAACTATGTCTTAAAAGAAAAAGGAAATGCAACATTCCAAAACCTATGGAATGCAGCAGAAGCAGACGTTAGAGTGAAATTTATGCTATAAATGCTTGTATTAAGAAAAAAAGTTCAAATAAACAACTTAACATTACAAGGAACTAGAAAAGAAGAAACTTAGCTGAAATTTAGTAGAGGAAGGAAATAACAAAGAAAAATCAGAAATAAATAAAATAGAGACCAGAATAAGCAATAACATAACATTGAAAGTAATGACCTGTTTAAAAAAAATTGGCAAGAAAAAAGAGAGAAGACTCAAAAACCAAAATGAGAAATGGAAGCAAAAACAATACAAGAGATAACCACGGAAGTACATACTGTGATAAAAGATTACTATAAATAATTATATACTAACAAATCACATAACTTAGGGAAAAAACCCAGATAGTTCCTAAAAATGTGCAAGTTACTAAGATTGAACCATGAATCTTGAATTCAAGAAGTAGGATATCTTCTTAGACCAATAACAGGAATGAAAGTTGAATTAGGAATCAAAAATTTCCCAGCAGAGAAAAGACCAAGACCACATGTTTCATTGGTGAATTCTACCAAACATTAAAAACAAACAAACAATTAATGACAATCTTAATCAAAATCTTACAAATAATGCAATAGAGGGAGCACATTCAAAATCATTCCATGAGGCCAGTATTACCCTGATACCAAAGCAGGATAAAAAACAATACTAGAACAAAAAAGTCTAGTTTGTCCCATATAAGTATTACTACTTGGACTGTCTTTTGACATCCATTTGTGTGATAAATGTTTCTCTAACCCCTCATTTTCTTTTTTTTTTTTTATAAAGATTTTATTTATTTGAGAGAGAGAGAATGAGAGGGAGGAGGGTCAGAGGGAGAAGCAGACTCCCTGCCGAGCAGGGAGCCCAATGCGGGACTCGATCCCGGGACTCCAGGATCATGACCTGAGCCAAAGGCAGTTGCTTAACCAACTGAGCCACCCAGGCGCCCACTAACCCCTCATTTTCAATCTGCAAGTGTCTTTAGGTCTAAAGTGAATCTCTTGTAGGCAGCATATAGATATATAGATGACTCTTGTTTTTTGTTTTTTGTTTATCCATTCTGCCACCCTATGTCTTTTGATTTGAGCATTTAGTCTATTTAGATTCAAAGTTATTATTTATAGATATGTATTATTGCCATTTTATTACTTGCTTTTCATTGTTTCTGGAGATTTTCTCTGATCCTTTCTTGTCTTTGACACTTTTGCTCTCTCCTTTACACTCAAGGAGTCCCCTTTAATATTTCTTGTAGGGCTGGTTTAGTGGTCATGAACTCCTTTGTTTATCTGGGAAACTATCTGTCCTTCTATTCTGAATGATAGACTTGGTGGATAGAATATTCTTGGCTGCAGATTTTTCCCATTCAGCACTTGGAATGTATCATGCCACTCCCTTCTGGCTTGCCAAGTTTCTGTTGAGAAATCTTCAGCTAGCCTTATGGGTTTTCCCTTGTAAGTTAAAGACTTCGTCTTGCTGCTTTTAAGATTTTTTTTTTTATCAGTATATTTTGCAAATTTAATTACAATATGTCTTGGTGTTGGTCTGTTTTTATTGATTTTGATGGGCATTCATTGTGCCTCCTGGATCTGGAGGTCTGTTGCCTTCCCAAGATTAAGGAAGTTTTCTGCTATTATTTCTTGAGATAAATTTTCTGCCCCTTTTTCCTTCTCATCTTTTTCTGGGACTCCTACAATATGAATGTTATTACTTTTGATGGAGTCACTGAGTTCCCTAAGTCTATTCTCGTGTTGCATATTTTTCATTCTTTCTTTTGTTCAGCTACATTATTGTCCATTATTTTATCTTCTACGTCACTAATTCATTCTTCCGCTTTTTCCAGCCTGCTATTCACTGCATCAATCCTATTTCGAATCTCGTTTAGTGAATTCTTCTTCTCTGAATGATTCTTTTTTTCTTTTTCGAAAAAAAGATTATTTATTTGAGAGAGAGAGAGAGGAGGGGCAGAGGGAGAGGGAGAGAGAAACTTTTAGTAGACTCTTCACTGAACTCAAAGCCTGACGTAGGGCTCTATCTCATGACCCTGAGATCATGACCTGAGCCAAAACCAAGAGTCAGATGCTTAACCAACTGAGCCACCCAGGCACCCCTCTGATTCTTTTTTAACTCTTTTATCTCTGTTGTAAGGGTCTCACTGATGTCTTTTTTTCTTAAGCTCTGTGAGTATCAATATGATTGTTGCTTTAAATTCTCCATCAGTCATGTTACTTATATCTTTCACTTAGATCTCTGGCCATGGTCTTTATCTTTTTCTTTTATTTGGGATAAATTCCTCTGTTTTGGCATTTTGGCTAAGTCTCTGCCTTATTCTTTGTGTTAGCTGCCTTTGATTTTATTTTCTGATGAGGTAATGGAAAGCATAACAACCATCAAAATTAATAAAGGTCTGTAGAGAGAAATGCATGACTATCATATCCATTCAATGCTGTTAGACTATTTCTTACAAATGACAGTTGTCATGGCCACAAGAGACAGAAAAAATAGAGGAAAAACTGGT
>NW_027763286.1:0-297 GCF_054177405.1 Leptonychotes weddellii
GTGGCCACTAGTGGTCCCAGGGACCATGTGGATTGGTGTTCCTAGCTCCTAAATCCCCCAAGCCATTTGAGATTCTATTTCTTCTTGAATGTAACTCCTATTTATTTATTTATTTATTTATTTATTTATTTGACAGAGAGAGACATAGCGAGAGAGGGAACACAAGCAGGGGGAGTAGGAGAGGGAGGAGCAGGGAGCCCGATGTGGGGCTCGATCCCAGGACCCTGGGATCACGACCTGAGCTGAAGGCAGACGCTTAACGACTGAGCCACCCAGGCGCCCCATGTAACTCCTCTT
>NW_027763287.1:0-297 GCF_054177405.1 Leptonychotes weddellii
CCCCAGGTGTCAAGGCATCAGAAAACAGAAAAAAAAGACAATGTTAATACGGTGAGAGTATAGAACATTTTTTAGGGAGGGTAAGGAGGAAGTCCAGAGAATGTTGGCAGAGGGGAAATGACAGAGGGAGTGTGTCCAGGATGAAGTCAGAGCTCGGCGATGTCCCCGCTGCTGGGGGGCAGGGCCCGGCCATGCTCTCTGGGGAGCCCAGCTGTCATTTGCTGACTGTTGTTTGGAAGCAGAATGGACAGAGGCAGGACATTTTCACACCGCCATTTTGATTAAATGGCCATTACC
>NW_027763288.1:0-297 GCF_054177405.1 Leptonychotes weddellii
ACCCCATGGCACTCACGGTATTTCGGGCCTGCTGCTGCACCCCCAGTGGGCAGGGCAACGTGGTCCTGTGGTCTTAGCATTTGCCGCCACCGTGTCTGTGTGCGCGTGGCCGTTCCTTCCCCAGGAGCCTCCCAACTGCGCCCCGTGCCTGGCTACCACTCCTCATCTTCTGGGTCTGGTCCAGCATCTGCCAGTTAACCACTGCTGTGCAGCAAACTCCCTGATCCTAGGGGCTTTAGACGATGCCCGTCATTTATTTTGTTCACGAATTTTCTCTTTGGGAAGGACTCGAGGGGA
>NW_027763289.1:0-297 GCF_054177405.1 Leptonychotes weddellii
CGGTACTGAAACTCAGAGCTGTGGGGTCGTGTGCATGCGAACTGCAGCCCCCCTAGACAGAAACCCGGACCGTGGGAGTCGCACCGGTGAACTGCAGGCCCCGGGGTGGAAACCCGGAGCGCCGGGGTCCCGCGCACACGAACTGCAGCCCCCGGGATGGAAACTGAAGCGGCGGAGTCTCGTGTGCGAACTGGGAGCGGCTGGAGGTTTTAGAAGCACAAAGGGCAGAGACGTGCCCCAACCTGGAGGCAGGACTGGGAGCGCTGCGGAGGGGCGCACAACCCAGGACACTGCAGT
>NW_027763290.1:0-297 GCF_054177405.1 Leptonychotes weddellii
CCCGGGGCCCTTCTTTCTCCATCCTGTTGGGTCAGAAGGGCTGACGTGAGTGGGGAGCCATGTGTGGGGGACATGGATGATCGCGGGGGATGGCAGGTGAGCCCAAAGCCGGCGGGGACACGGATGATCGCAGGGAATGGCAGGTGAGCCGGAAGCCGGCGGGGACACGGATGATCGCTGGTGGGGGCAGGTGAGCCCAAAACCGGGGGAGACACGGATGATCGCGGGGGATGGCAGGTGAGCCGGAAGCCGGCGGGGACACAGATGATCGCTGGTGGGGGCAGGTGAGCCCAAAGC
>NW_027763291.1:0-297 GCF_054177405.1 Leptonychotes weddellii
AAGAACAACAAAAAAAGACCAAAGTTAGTACAAGGCAGAAAATAATAAAGATTGGAGTGAAAATAATGAAATAGAAACTAAAAAAGAAAAACAACAGAAAAGATCAATGAAATGAAGAGCTGGTTATTTGAAAATACAAACAAACTTGATAAACTTTTAGCTAGACTAATCAAGAAAAAGAGAGCCCAAATAAATAAAATCAGAAATGAAAGAAGAGAAATTACAGCAGATACCATAGAAATACAATGGATTATAAGGGACTACTATAAATAATTAGATAATATGCCAACAAATGGG
>NW_027763292.1:0-297 GCF_054177405.1 Leptonychotes weddellii
AGAATAATGAAAAAACAAAAAAGATTAAAAATTACTTAGTGTAAAATGCTTAGTGCATGAGTGTATATGTATGTGTGTGTGCATGTGTTACATTTTCGTTTTTTCTTGCAGTGTTTTCAAATGTGTAGTCTTAATTTGGGGTATTAATACAAGAGAGATTACAAGAAAAGATTCTTAATTCCTCTTTAATTGAATTATCTCTTGTTTAGTCTATTATTCTATTAAGTTTACACAAAAAAATAACTGAGAAAGTGAATGTTTACTAATTCAGGACTTTGCATTTCATCTCTAGTTATC
>NW_027763293.1:0-297 GCF_054177405.1 Leptonychotes weddellii
GTTCCCCTGCAGGGAGCAGCGGCTGGGAGGGAGCCCGAGGAGGGGGCAGCTAGCTGCCAGCAATGTCTTGTTTCTTGATTTGGGTGCTGCTCATACACGTGTGTTCAGTGTGTGAAAATCCATCGAAGCATATACTTCAAATGTGTGCACTTTTCTGTAATTTTATAATGAGTGTTCTGTAAGTTGAATAAGTGTTCTAGAGATTTATTTATTTGAGAGAGAGAGAGTGCGCCCGTGAGCCTGGGGAGGGGCAGAGGGAGAGGGAGAGAAGGGGGGAGAGAAGCAGACTCCTTGCTG
>NW_027763294.1:0-297 GCF_054177405.1 Leptonychotes weddellii
GTGAGAGGGAAATCTTCATCTAAGAAGTCCAGGGAGCAGCTCTTTGAGGCACGAGTGATGAAGAGGCAGCTGTGTGATCTCAGGGACCAGCACTCCACGCAGGTCAAGATCCCAGTTAAGGTGGAGTAAGCACACTCCCATCCTCTGTCCCCCACTGATTACAACTAAAAACTTTAGACAGAATACAAAAAGTAACCCCGAGAACACTAAAAATTAAACAATAGGAGGCTGATGGAGAGGGAAATCAAAACTTGAAGAATAACTGATAGAGTGTGAGTTTCGTGGGTTCTTTACCAC
>NW_027763295.1:0-4029 GCF_054177405.1 Leptonychotes weddellii
CGCTCAGCTGGGGTTTGTGGCAACGGATATTTGCCATCAAGTACAGAAGCATTTCCATATTTGGCCATTAACACAGCTGCACCACTGTGCAGTGCCTGACCAACAGTGTTAATGGCAGGAGTAATAGGAAAAAATTATTTTGAAACCATGTAAAAGACAGAAGGTGACAATGAATGAATGAATGAATGAACAAATGAATGCAAAAAAGAGCATAATAGACAGACACATACACACGAAATCAGAAAAACAACTGAAGCCCCACATCCATGGCAACAAGAATTTGTGGTCAACCTCTCTCCGCACTCAGCTTAAAAACCTCAGTCCCCGTCATGTTTTAGGACTTTTGGTGAAAGGGCTGTTTGGTGCTTTCTGCTGCTGAGGTTTCTGACCAGTCAGCCAGGCAATGACCTCAGGACAATGTGAAACATTATTCAGTAAGCAGGGAGGAAGCTGGTCAAAACAGGGAGGAGAGCACTAAAGACAAACAATATTATTCAGGAGAACACAAAACAGGAAAAAGCAACACTGAACAAGATAAGTAAGGAGAAACACAGAGGCCTATGGGAACAGTTCTTTCCCTTCTAGGCTATCTAGAAAATTTTCTGAGTCCTTGGGCCCTAAAATCATCCTAGGTCAGCAGAGCCCAGGCTGACCAACACTAAACTTTACCCTTTAGGCAACACTTGCCATGAACAAAGCAGCACTGAGGCACAAAAAGAAGAAAGGACATTGACTTTGAGAGACAAATTTGATTATGTTTCCCAATTAAAACTGGTAAAGAGTTTTACTTTGTTCCTCACTTATGGGCAACTTAAAACCCTTACACAGTAAGACATAGGGTAAACTAAACACAGAATGATCGATCTGGCCTCAAGGTAGAAAATTGCTGCATATTCCAGGTAGGGATTTCCAACCATCCGGTCAACACAGAATGCACACTCACACAAGTAGAGCCCAGAAAGTGCATGTGGGTGAGAAAGTTAACCCTTTTCTTTTGAGACTCTCCATCACACCATGCATTCACACTGATCTAAGATTTCTCTCTGACAGAACTTGTCACCAGGAAGGATTTCCCTGATTTAATTATGATGCTGGTGTGATTAAAAACAAAAAAATGAAATGGCTGTTGTAAGAGATTTTTGTTTTCCTGCTAACCTCAGGGACAGGATAATACCAAGTACACATATCAAACTAGGAAGTTAGGGTTTTCATATCGATAGAGATGAACCTAAACAAATTCAACTGCACCAGTAGTTGCATGTGTCAGGAAGCAGACAACCTGGAAAGGACAAGCATGGGAAAAAGGACTATGAACCTATGACGAAAAGTGGAAGTGCTTGGCCTCTTCCTTTCAGGAATTGAAGTGAGGTTTATACATTAGGAAGCAAATCAATTATTAAAGAAGAAGCCATAGAGGCTAGGGTCAGAAGAAGAAAGGTCCAGGGGAAGAAAGGCTTTCAAACTTGACTCCAACTGCTAAGGAAACAGAGGCTGTGCCAAGACTTAGACAAAAAGGTGGCTGATCACTGACTTTGGGCAAAAATGCTTCGTGGCCCCTGCTGATAAAGAGATAATTGCGCTGGAGCCTCCCCAAAATATTTACCCTTGTTTCTGGAGAACACAACTGCTCTGATTTGACAGTTGGTCCAAGTCCTGTTAGGAAGATACTGAGCTAATACATAGTCATTACTAATATTTTAATTTCATATAACCAAGTACTCACAACTTCAATACATTTTGTTTAGATAAGAGAGAATAGTAGGGGCAATTACACAACTAACTTGGACTTTAGAAAGGATGGTACCTAGAAGGAACAATATAAGAAGTTCAAGTGAATTAATTTATGCTTGGAATTTAAGTTAGATACTCAATTTGCCATGAAAATTACTCATAGATAGCATTTTCATAAATATATCTTTTATAAGATAGTTTGTTGAAAAAAGTTCTAAACATAATCAAAATCTCTTCCAGAAATCCAATACTTCACTTTGGACTAGAAAGAACTTTAAAAAAGTATAGGTCCAGCAATAACTAGTCCAGGGCTCAGCAACATTTGTTTTTCTTTGAGAAACATCGATAAGACTGTCATAGCTGGTGATTCCTGATTATTCTCCAAGTCCCACCTGCCCTGGAAAAGTCTTTGCCCCTGACCATCCAAGACAAAGGTGATCTCTCCCTGTCTTACAGTTATTCTACAGTACTTATATTTACAGCATAGCATGAGCTGTGGGAGGTCATCCTTATGTGTGTATATGCTTGTTTCTCTAGCTAAGGCATAAGTTCTTCAAGGACAAATGCATGTTGTGTTCATCTTGGTATTCTCCAGGGTACCCAGCATCTTGCCTGGTACATGGTACATGTAGACGTCTACAGGATAGTTGATTGATTAATGCTACTGCAGCCCCCAGACATAGGCCAGGGAGGACCACAAAGGATGGAGATAAGTGGAAGACAGGAGAGGGAAAGAGGAAGGAGAAGGAGAGAGAGGAGGAGGGAAGCTGTAAGTGGCAGGACCTAGTGTCGTATCTGGAACACTATTTCAGAGGTCCATTTAGTGACACAATGTTGTAGGAGGCTTAATCCACTCCAAGGCAACCCCCTGATTCCAGAAAGGCATGACTATAGAACAACCCAAGAAACACTTACCTAGGTGATAAGAACTTAAAGGAATTAAATTAGTCAGAATCTGCTCTCAGAACTTTTCAGATGTCTGTGGAACAGGAAGGTATTGCCAATTTTTCAAACATATGCCAATCGAGTAGATTTTTCATGCCAAGCTTTATCAATGAGAATTCAGCCTTGTCCGCACTATCAATGAGACCAAGAATCAGCATTTTTTCTTCCTGAGGTAAGCGAGAGTTACACCTTTGCCAAAGTGCTCCTGATCTGTACATGATTAAGCTACCTGGTTGGGTAACTTAACAGGACCCACAAGTGTATGCTGCTGTGGTCCATCCTCTCCTTCTTGCTTAGTTGGAAACGCACCCCTGTCAGAGATAGCTCCAAAATTATTGTTCTACAAAAATAAAATGCAACAGCCAAAAAGACTTAGAATACTTGCCATGTTTTTAGATGTTACACAATTCCCTTAAGAAAGTTCCACGTGGCCTGGCATGATGAGGATGTAATTCTGATAAGTTATACCTGAAAAGCCCTAATTCTTTTTTTTCTTTTATTATGTTATGTTAGTCACCATACATTACATCATTAGTTTTTGATGTAGTGTTCCATGATTCCTCTGATATCCCCCCTTCATTTTTCCCTTCCTAATATCTTCTTTTTTTTCTTAACATATAATGTATTATTTGTTTCAGAGGTACAGGTCTGTTATTCATCAGTCTTGCACAATTCACAGCGCTCACCATAGCACATACCCTCCCCAATGTCCATCACCCAGCCACCCCATCCCTCCCACCCCCCACCACTCCAGCAACCCTCAGTTTGTTTCCTGAGATTACGAATTCCTCGTATCAGTGAGATCATATGATACTTGTCTTTCTCTGATTGACTTATTTTGCTTAGCATAATAACCTCTAGTTCCATCCACATCATTGCAAATGGCAAGGTTTCATGTTTTTTGATGGCTGCATAATATTCCATTGTGTGTATGTGTATGTGTGGGTCATATATATATATATGAAATCTTCTTTATCCATTCATCTGTTGATGGACATCTTGGTTCTTTCCATAGTTTGGCTATTGTGGACATTGCTGCTATAAACATTGGGGTGCAGGTGCCCTTTTGGATCACTACATTTGTATCTTTGGGGTAAATACCCAGTAGTGCAATTGCTGGGTCATAGGGTAGCTCTATTTTCAACTTTTTGAGGAACCTCCATACTGTTTTCCAGAGTGGCTGCACCAGCTTGCATTCCCACCAACAGTGTAGGAAGGTTCCCCTTTCTCCCCATCCTCGCCAACATCTGTCATTTCCTGAATTGTTAATTTTAGCCATTCTGACTGGTGTGAGGTGGTATCTCATTGAGGTTTTGATTTGGATTTCCCTGCTGCCAAGCAATGTTAAGCACT
>NW_027763296.1:0-297 GCF_054177405.1 Leptonychotes weddellii
GATCTTTCAGTGTGGTAAAAAGTATGTGCTTATTAACAGACCCGAGTGTGTTTAGTTTCTCTCCATCGTGTAAAAATAAGGAACTGTAATTGCATAAACTTGAACTCGGGCTTGGAGTGAACATTTGCCGCTCGTCTTACCGAGCACGAGCCACATCACTTGGGGCAGACTGGGCTCACCCTCCACAAAGCTCTCAAGTCTGTTAACTGTTTTTACAGCAAGTGCATTCGGGCAAGCATCACAAAGCAAAAACTTTAAAAAAGTTAAATAGACAGGTGGCTTTTGTGTTTGTTTTTC
>NW_027763297.1:0-297 GCF_054177405.1 Leptonychotes weddellii
TCTCTCATTCTCTCTCTCAAATAAATAAATAAAATCTTAAAAAAAAAATTTAAAAAAAAAATAAAGTGATCCTTGGGGACACTGAAAACTCCTTCATATATTTCAATATATATAGTAAATGATTTCTGACCCAAGGCTAAATTTTAGCAAATAGTTTTTTTTAAATTTTAAAAGAGATTTTATTTATTTATAGGAGAGACAGAGAGAGCAGGAGCGGGAGGAGGGGTAAAGGGAGAGGGAAGAGGGAGCCTGATGTGGGGCTTAATCCCAGGACCTGGGGAGCATGACCTTAACCAA
>NW_027763298.1:0-297 GCF_054177405.1 Leptonychotes weddellii
CCTCCGGCCACCCTAGAACTAAGGGAAGGGAACACCAACAGTTCACAGAGATCACAGTCCCGCAGGACAGGAGTCTCCCTCAGTTGACCAATGTCTTAGCGATTGACAAGGAAAAGGCATTCTTACCAATAACCTGACTTCCAGAGACCCGTAAGTCAAGATCCTGGAGCCCCAACATCACCCTCCCCTCCACGAGTGACGTGGGAAACTGAGGCAGAAGGGAAGATACAGCCGTTTCTTTATGACTGCAGCCCGTGGACAAGCACCTGAGAGAGGCCGAGTATAAGGTTCCCCCAG
>NW_027763299.1:0-297 GCF_054177405.1 Leptonychotes weddellii
GTAACGTGCTAGAATTTCTATGTCCTGCTGCTGCTACCTCTGACCTCTGGCCATACTCTACTTGTCCCCTTGTCCAGCTGGTCTCGGTGGACTTCCATCTGACTATTAAGATTCCCAACAGTTTTTCTCTTTTCTAGCTTGGATGGACCCCTTGAATATTACCTCAGACCTTCTAATTAAACCCTACCTCTTTTTTTCCCATATAAACAGGGCTTCTGGCCATTTTCTTGCATGATTCAAAACTTTATATAAATGCTCTGGCAAGCTGGCTGAGTGAAAAATGTGGGTGCAGCCAAT
>NW_027763300.1:0-297 GCF_054177405.1 Leptonychotes weddellii
AAGAGTCTGTTTCTTGGTTTACCTCTCTTTCTCTTCTTTTCCCTTTGCTCTAAAATTCCACCTGAGGGAGATCATATGGTTTTGTCTTTCTCTGACTTATTTCACTTAGTATGACGCTCTATAGCTCCACCTGCCCGGGACCCCTTCTAAAATAACCACTCAGAAACGCTCCCCTAACGTTAGTGACCTCCACCCCAATCACCTTGTAAGTACTAGGTGCTTACTACCCTGGTCTCTGGCTCTGGCTCGCTTGTGACCTGGGGCGGAGGGCTGCCCTTTCTCGGCCACATCGCCACC
>NW_027763301.1:0-297 GCF_054177405.1 Leptonychotes weddellii
CGGAGTTCCAAGTAGTGTGTTTGAATTCTTTTTGGCAAGCTGAGTCCTCTGGTGTCGCTCGGTTATTGCCATCCCTGGGGCTTTGGAGTCAGGCTTCTGGGGACAGAAACTCAGTAGCCAACCTAGGGATACACTTACGGCCTAGGGTCATTTCAGCCCTGATGTGCCCACGCTGGGGCAAGCTTCGGGGGGCTCGGGGATCTGAGTTGGGGGTGTGGGTCAGGGTGAGTGTCAGGCTCAGGGTTTGTGGGCAGGGGACCGTTGAAAGTGGCATTTCGCTGGGATGGGCACGCAGAG
>NW_027763302.1:0-297 GCF_054177405.1 Leptonychotes weddellii
CAGAAAAAAGTATGTAAACTCAAAATTTTCAAAAAACTTTAGCTGTAACAGGATAAGGTAGACATTTTCAAATAAGAACAAATGTTATATATGCACTTATAATAGTATTCTAACATTTTATCCTATAACTTGTAACAAGAAAAGAATTAGAGTATTACATACACACTTGGGTTAGATGCAGTGACTAAAGCCAAAAAAGATTCTTTTCTACTTTATTTTCTCATAGCGATCACATCCATGCACATGGTTTAACCTACTACCTATGTATGGTGACAACCTCGAAATCTCTTCAATCCA
>NW_027763303.1:0-297 GCF_054177405.1 Leptonychotes weddellii
TCATGATTCCAGGGTCCTGAGATTGAGTCCCACATCAGGCTCCTTGCTCAGCGGGGATCCTGCTCCTCCCTCTGCCTGCAGCTCCTCCTGCTTGTACTCTCTCTCTCTCTCTCTGGCAAATGAATAAATAAAATCTTTTTTAAAAAAAAAAGAAAAGAAAATCTTTGAACATACACTTCCATATCAATATCCCAAATGATATAGTATCTGTAACCCTACTGCAGTGAAGGTCCATGTGGCCTGGGTCTGGACCACACTGAGTTTAACAAACAGCACTCAATGGTCATAGTCTCTGAA
>NW_027763304.1:0-297 GCF_054177405.1 Leptonychotes weddellii
ATTTGGCATTAATAAAGAATCTTTAAGTGCTTCCAAACCCACTTCATGAAGTTGGCATTACCCTGATACCAAAACCAAACAGGGACACAACAATCAATCAATTGGTATATAAATAAATACATAAATAAATAAAAATACAGATCAATATCCCTGATGAACATTGATGCAAAAATCTTCAACAAAACATCAGCAAACCATACTTAATACTTTAAAAGAATCTTAACCATGATCAAGTGGGATTTATTTCAAGGATGCAAGAATGTCTCAACATCCACAAATCAATCAATGTGATACACC
>NW_027763305.1:0-4029 GCF_054177405.1 Leptonychotes weddellii
AGGGGGGCAGGGAGCAGGGGGGCAGGGAGCTGGGAAGCAGGGAAGCAGGGGGGCAAGAAGCAGGGAGTGGGCGGGCTGACAGGTAGGAAGGGGTAGGAGGGGAAGGGACAAGAGTAAGCACACCATGGGATGAAGAAGGCAACTTCCCCAGGGGTTAAGGGCCAGGAGACGACCTGAGGTTGACCTGGAAGTGACCAGCTGGGCGAGGGGGGCTTTCGATGTCCCTGAGCAGGTGGCCGGAGAGGAGAGCTTCACCCTGGCTGGGAGGGGTGCTGCCCCGGGACCTGTGCAAGGGCCTGGGGTTTCCAGAGTGCAGGTGGAGGCTTTGGAAGTTGGACCAGTGCACTGATCTGGGCTCCGTTGGCCAGTCCTGTGGGGCCCTGGGGGGCGGACGGTGGCCGGGAGGCCGCTGCAGGAGGAGAGAGGGAACCCCAGCCACGGCAGCCGTGGGGGGGTCTGAGCCGGGCTTAGCACAGGAGCTGCTGGGCCCGCATCCCCGCTGGGCTGGGCTGTGTGTGCCGCTCTGGCCCGGTGTCCATGTCGGGGAGCCACAGGGAGCTGGGATCCCAGCGGAGGGAGGGGCTGCCAGTGAGCAGGAGGAGATGGAGGGCTTCCTGGAGGAGGCGGTGTGAGAGAGGGCTCGGGTCTGTGGCGTTTCTGGGTCAAGAACGGAGGGGCTGGTGGGGGGGATGAGAGCCCCAGGATGACATGGAGGTCACAGGCAGCGGCCTCATGCTAAGAGATGCAGTACTTCTGGGAGCTGGAGAAAGAAAGGAAGCGGTTCTCTGCGGAGCCTCCAGACGCCTCGACTTCAGACTCTGACCCAGCACTGTGGGAGGCAGAAGCGGGGCTGTTTTAGGCCAGGCACAGCAGCAGGGGACCCAAGCAGCAGGGGAGGAAGGGAGAGCACAACCTCATCTCCCCCCGGTCTTTACACGGCCCGCGGCTTTCACTGAACTCCCACGAGTATTTCTCCCACATCATTAGCGTTGCTTTGTCCTGGCCGCTCCTCAGCATCAGAGTTTTAAAGACACGCGGCAGCATCATGCACAGCACCTTTTGGAAAGAGCACTCTGCACACAGCACCCAGTGCCGGAGGGCCTGGGGCGAGGGCACGCACGGAAGCCTGGGCGCCTGAAGTGCCAGCGTGCTTACATCTCACTCAGTGAGGCTAGGAATGTGGCTGCTGGGCCGACTTCTCGGGCTGGGCACCCAGGGGCCCAGGCCGGCCCTCTCGGGTGGCTGCCATCATCCCCCACGGCCTCCAAAGTCACCGGGCTGGAAGGACATGTGGACACAGCGGGTCTACCTGGGAGAAGTTCACGGTCCCCGTGGAGGAAGCGCATCACCACCACAAACCCCGATCTCGAGGCCGTGCCCGAGGGCACTGGGACTGGGGACGGCGCGCAGTGAGCCAGGGAGCCGTAGCAGCTTCGGACACCTTCCCGCTGCATCGGCCACAAGTTCCAGGGAGGACTCTCTGTGGGGGGGGCACTGGCGCGTGAGCAGAGAGCGGGGTGCACAGGAATTGGTTGTCAGGCATATGATAGGAGGCCACGAAAGCGACCCTGAGAACCAAGGAAGGACAGACAGGACCTGGGAATGGAAAAAAAGAAAGAAAAAGTGTTCTGTAGATTTAACTAAAGGTCTCAGGGTGAGATCATCCTGGGTCGGGGTGGTCCTAAATTCAGTGGCAAGTGTCCTTATAAAAGAGACATAGCAGAGTCACAGGAAGAAGACGACAGGCTGTGTGAGGACAGAGCAGGGATGGGAGGGACGCCGCCCCGAGCCAAGGACACCTGGGCCAACCAGGAGCTGGGAGGGGCGGGGAGGACCCTCCCCAGAGCCTCCGGAGGGAGCCCGGCCCTGCAGAGGTGCTCCCGGCCCAGGGCAGCCTGGCACCTCCTTTTTCCCCGACACCGAAGCTGAAGCAGCGTTCACTAGGCACAGACGGAAGCCCATGCGGTGGGCCCGCACCGACAAGGAGGACTTGCTTTCAAACTTGGGTGATGTTGTAACTAAGGAAATAATTTCCCAAGAGGAGCTTCCTGTCTAGCAGTGTACTAAATATTTTGTTATTTTGAAGCTTCGGCAAGATTTGTTTGATTAAAAAACCATTGAGTATAGTTTTTAATCCACACATCTGCAGAAAATTCTTGAAGCCTCCAACTTATTAAAATGGAGAAATGAGGTTCACAGCGGCTCAGATGACACCCTGTCCCCTCCCCATATTCAATTAGCCAGACGTCCCCAACGACTCAGGATACGCGTGCAGGACAGACCTGAGATTAATTTTTCATGGGGCAGCAGACTGTAAATGATTTTTCTGTTTACTTATGTAACTCGTACATAAAAGATGATGGTATTTAATCAAATACAGACCAACTGCAGATTATGCTGGATAAACTGTGAAAAAAATTCCGTATGTTCCTATTGTCTGTTGACACACGTACACATATGTATTATTGATGCACGTTTGAGAGTAGCAATCCAACCCATGCTGTTAACCCTTTGTGAATAGGCGTACGTGTGCGAGGCGTTTGGTTGTGGTTTAGAGCAATGTAGAGGCCGTGACGATCCTTGCGATTGTGTGTTGTATCATTTTCTCGTAACTGTGGCCCACCGTCTTCAGCACCACGGAGTTTCTGGGGAGACCACAACCCGCTTGGAAGAAAGGAGTGTGTTTATACTCATCTTTGCCTCTCTAACCTCAAACTCAGGGTAACCAGAGTTACTTTTGGTTACCTCAATTTTGCTGGCATCTAGTGGGTAGAGGCCGGATGCAGCTAATCAAGAATGAATCTTGTCTAAAACTGTCAGTCGTGTTGAGGGGGAGAATCCCTGCCCAAATGTAATGTCTGATGCTGGAGACAGCCCAGCTGCCTCTGGGGACCGGACCCCAGCGCTGGAGTCACAGCCTTCGAGGCTGCGCTCACCTGCTGCTCCTGGTTCCCTTCTCCTTAGCAGATGCTCCTCCTTTAAGAGACAGCCCCAGGACCACCTGCAGGGACCACCCCTCCCTACACCAGAGCTTGGGACTCTCCAGAGGGCTCCCAGGGCACTCCACGCCCACTGAGATCAGAACACCAGAACACTTGCTGCTTAGGCTAGCGGCAGGCCACAGTCGGCCCCTTCAATGGCTCATGAACCTCACTGGCCACATAAACAGTTTATTTCTGTTTCCCCAGCAGCTATACAAGGCCCAGAGCCTACTTGGCTCTGAAAAAGTGTTTACTTGCTGACTGGCTGGATGGATGCGTGGATGGGGAATGGATGGTGGATGGGTGGGTGGATGGATGGATGGAAGGTGGATGGTGGATAGGTGGATGGGGGTGGATAGATGATGGATGGATAGATGGCTGGGTGGAAGAATGGATGGTGGATGAGTGGTTGGATGGATGGACGGATGAATTATGGATAGTGGGTGGATGGATGGATGGATGGATGGATGGGTCGATGGATGGTGGATGGTGGGTGGATGGATGGTTGGATGGTGGATGGGTGGTTGGATGGTGGATGGGTGGATAGATGATGGATGGTTAGATAGCTGGGTGGATGGATGGATGGTGGATGGGTGGGTGGGTGGATGCATGGATGGTTGGATGGATATATTGGTGGTTAGATGAATGGACAGATAGGTAGGAGTTAAATCAGGAGAGCTGCCTATAGCCCTGTCTGCCACCAACTAGTTATTTGGCTCTTGGAAGGTCAATTAGACTCTCTAGGATAGCTTCCCCACTTGAATAGTTGGTCTAGAGAGGGCAGGGGTTTGTTTCAAGCAGTGTTGTGAGGCTCTGGAGGGTCCTGTGGAGGCGGCCTCCACAGGACTCCTAATTAAATCTGATTTTTTTGTCAGATAAATAACTTTAATTTTTTAATGTAAGCATATCTTAAATATTATATGGGGCATACTCATACAAAAAAATTATTCATTGTTGGGGCGCCTGGGTGGCTCAGTTGGTTAAGCGACTGCCTTCGGCTCAGGTCATGATCCTGGAGTCCTGGGATCGAGTCCCGCATCGGGCTCCC
>NW_027763306.1:0-297 GCF_054177405.1 Leptonychotes weddellii
CCCTCCATCACAGGGTTTCGTGAGGATGAAATGAGTTAACGTGTGGAAAGCACTTTAGCCTGGTACACAGTGAGCACGCCTAAGTGTGAGCTATACCCATTCGCTTCGGGCCTCGTGGGCCTCTTACACGCAGGACACATGGCCTTACCTCTAGCTCGCTGTTTATTACCGCTGCATTGCATCCCTGGAGTAGAGACAGCCAGACGCATTTAGCCCATCCTCTGCCGATGAGCTGTTTGGCTCTTCCCACCGCTTCCATATTACAATAGTGTGGCGGTGTGAATGCCCCCGCAGCAG
>NW_027763307.1:0-297 GCF_054177405.1 Leptonychotes weddellii
AACACACATAATAAGATTTTTTAAAAAATTGGAACATAGTAAAGGAAAGAGATGTGCCAGGACCTTTAAATCAGGTGGTTTCTGTAATGGCACCCCATATTGAGTTGTAAGGGTTCTGGCCAAGGCAAAATAGCAACCATGTTGAGTGATTTAACATCTGGAATGAAATTACTTTTACAGTATGCAATTTGCATATCACTTTCAAGGATGTTGACCAACATGATAGGGGATATATATATATATATACTTTTTTTTTTACTATGTTTTGGTTAGAGATAAAGAAAGACTATTTCAAGG
>NW_027763308.1:0-297 GCF_054177405.1 Leptonychotes weddellii
GGGCGGGCTGACAGACTGGGGACTGCAGACCTATGGAAGGGTTGATGCTGCAGCTTGAGTCCCAAGGCGGTCTGCAGGCAAAATTCCCTTACTCATGAGAGGGTGGCCTTTTTCTCTCGTAAGACCTTCAACTGATTGGGTAAGGCCCACCCACATCATGGAGGATTAATTTGCTTTACTTAAAGTCTACTGGTTTGTTTGGTTTTTTTTAAGATTTTATTTATTTGACAGTGAGAGAGGGAAAACAAGCGGGGGGAGTGGGAGAGGGAGAAGCAGGCTTCCCGCGAAGCAGAGAGC
>NW_027763309.1:0-297 GCF_054177405.1 Leptonychotes weddellii
CTCTGAAATGACTGACACACAGGAGGGCAGACTGTGTCCGGTTGCCGGCGGTGACCCACTAGTGAGTCATGAAGTCAGATGCGAAGGTTGAGGCGAGTGGGTGATGGAGTGCGTCCCCTCTAGCGTGGTAACATTGCTTTGTGACTTTCATTTCAGTTTTACCTACATGCACAGGTCTATGTACTGGGTTGTGATGTAAAAACTAATTCTTACTGTGGGTCACGATGAAGAAATATCAAAAGCCACTCCCTTGAGATGCCCTGCAGAGATGTGGGGTCTGTTCTTGGCCAGCCTTGC
>NW_027763310.1:0-297 GCF_054177405.1 Leptonychotes weddellii
TGGCTCAGTTGGTTAAGCGACTGCCTTCGGCTCAGGTCATGATCCTGGAGTCCCGGGATCGAGTCCCGCATCGGGCTCCCTGCTCGGCAGGGAGTCTGCTTCTCCCTCTGACCCTCCTCCCTCTCATGCTCTCTGTCTCTCATTCTCTCTGTCTCAAATAAATAAATAAAATCTTTAAAAAAAAAAAAAAAGAAAGAAATACCACCAGCCTAGTGCAGCACAGAGTATGGGGAAGATGGTAGCCAGAGCCAGGGATGCAGAAGGCGGAGAAGGTGGCACCACCAGTCAAAGAGGAAG
>NW_027763311.1:0-297 GCF_054177405.1 Leptonychotes weddellii
GGGGGCTGCTCCTGTGTAGAGAACTGCTGCCGGAAGCCTGGTAGGGGGGCGGGGCGGGAGGGAGAAAAGGGATGGAAGGTCAGATCAGCACTTCCCAAACCAACATCAACATCAGGCAGAAACTGGAGCTTCCCAAGCTTCACCCTTACTTGCACCCTCCTCCTCTTTTTCCTCAAAGCTTTGGCGTTTGCAGGATCCCTTACTTCGTCTGAACCCCCAAAGGCTGTGTCTTCATCCAGAGCCCTGCATCTCACCCATGAATTTACTATGCCCACTCAACAATCCCCATCACCCCTG
>NW_027763312.1:0-297 GCF_054177405.1 Leptonychotes weddellii
ACACAACATGTAAATAGGTGAATAGTGGAGAAAGACAGCTGTATTGTGTGATGTTAAGTCAGTCCAAAGCTATGATTCCTTAGGGTGAGGAATAGTTAAAAACTCTAGTTATGGTCTTTATGTTTACAGATGACTTGAATACTCTCTTAATGGGTATCTATTGGGGTAACTACTGATCTTTCTTACCATGAAAGGTGTGCTGGTTCTAGTGGGAGCAGATTCCCTTCTTGGGAAGATTGTATTGTTCGCTGAAGCAGACTGGGTGGCTTATACAACAGATGGTGATTTCCTCACAGC